>NC_091822.1:188745408-188805408 GCF_038994185.2 Dermacentor albipictus | reverse complement strand
TCCAACGTATAGTTTCCGCACAACTTTTCTCCCCGGCAAATGGAAGAAGGAAAAGAACAATCAGTTAAACGAGAAAACGAATAAAGCTTAGCCTAGCCGCCGAACACATCCGCAACAGTGACGACAAGAAACAAGAAAAAAAAAAAGAGAGAACACGACGGGATATGCGAGCCTCTAGAAGGGAGTCGCGGAGGAGGAAGGCAGCAGTTCGTATTACGCGGCGACAGAAACAAGCCCGGCACAGTGAATTTCATTTCTGGCGCTACAGCAAGGGGCTGACGGCCCAAGTTTCCCGAATGCGCGCGCTCGGAAAATTGTCTCGACTGCGAAGGCGGGCGGGCGGTCCCACAGAAACAGTGGCCGAGCTCGGTAGCATTCCACTTGGGAGGAAAGAAGGGGGAGGGGGAAGGAGAGGGGGTCAAGGAAAGAGGAAAACGGGAGTAAAGGGGAGCGCTAGGTCCGAGGCACACCCCCACCTCTTTTGTTTTCCCGATTCCCTCGCGCGAGCGCCGCTCCAGGAGGCTCAGGCGACTGGCTCGCTCGCTTTCCTGCGCTGTTGCGTTATTCCGCGCGGGACCGCGGCGCTGTCTTTGAGCTCACGGGTTCGGGATCGCTGCTCCTGTGCCACGCCGAGAAATCCGCGCGGCTAGGAAAATGAAACCGGCCGGCGGCGCCAAAGACCCCGCCTTCCTCTCCCCCACCCCCTTCCCTCATCTCTCTAGCTTCCGCTGCGCTGCTTCGAGGACACCTTCCCTAAAGTCCGGTCCACTCTTTCCTTCGACAGCTATCGATCAATATAAGGTGCAGAACGTGGCATTCGTGAACCATCCAAACTTCTCGAACCCGATCCATCCTCTTCCTTTCTTTATGCACCTATATACACTGTGGACCTCTCAACTTTCTTTGAGGGCTGCCCTAATTTCAGTCGATGTCGCTTCCATTATGACGTGCTTAGCCGAACGCCCGGTGCCTACGGAATATCTCCAGTAGGGCCGTCATTAAAAACCAGAAAGAAGGAAAAAAAAGAAAGAGAAAGAAAGGAAACGAAAAGCATTTGCGACGAGCAAACTTCATCGCCTTGAACATAATTTTATTTCGCTTAGCGGTTCATGATTTATTTTTTCCCTTTCCGCTATGCGGCGAATAATAGCGGTAATTATTTTGTCATAGAAGCGGTTGTTGAGGACCTAAGCATAAGGCGCATATGTGCCGCCCCGTGGATTTTTTTCCTTTTTTTTTTCCTAGGCCTCTATCGGCTCAAGGAGCTGCAACAAAGCCTTCTCGTCAGCACACCAGGCGGCGCACGCTCGCATGCATAATTAAATGGTGATGAAAAAAAAAACAGAAACAGACAGGGAGTGCATGATACGAGGCGACCCCTCCGTCTTAGTCAGTCTAGAACAGTAAAGCCCACTGGAGGCTAATCTCGCAGCACACTCCACGCGCGTGACCGAGTGCGTCGTGCAACGGACACGTACGCGGCTGTCTCTAACACGACCTGCGCAACGCAGGTTTGTTTGTCCCCCGAGGGCGCTCGCAAAAGGGCTAAGATTCCGGCCCGGGGGCTCCGCCGGGATTAATTCCTGACAACCATGAACGGCTTTTACGCGTCGGCGTGTTCGTTAGCTCGCCTATATAGGTCCGGCCGAAAGCACCGCAGGCGAGACGCCCGACTGGCGCTGGTCTTAAAGCCCCTCTCTCCGTGGCTTTCAGGTGTCCGGCATCGACTTCTTGCACGGTAAATGCCTTCCATTCAGCGACGAGGCGTTTGTGGCCGCACGGGGATGTATTTGTGACGCTCTACAGGCGGCTGCCACCGGAATGCTTATTCATCGCAGTGGCCCGTGGCTAGGTTGAAGCACTTCCCTGCTAAAATTACTGCCGGGAAATCTAGTGCTACGATCATTTGGCTAGGTTGGGAATGGTGTATACGGCATGGTTTTGCCTAATCAAATCTTCGAACTTGCTGCTTCAGACGTCCTTGTAGCTTCACTTTCGACGCTTTAATTTTCCTAATTTCAGCGTAATAATGTTCTTTTTTTTTCTAATGGGGTAACAGGAACAGGTTTCTGTACAAATGCATTACAATTGCGTGTACTTACATGTATACCGCTAGACTTTGTTGATAATGATCGATTCATCGAATCGCAAGGGCGTTCGAAGCCACAGAGACGAAGCTTAGGCACATGCATGCGCTAGCCGTCTTGCCCACGGTGGCTGAACCATCGCACTTGTATCTCCCGTAAACAGTAGCACCAGATTTCCGCCTCTAGTAAATTTTGGAGGAAACTATATGTGGGTTGACGCACTTCGATAAGCCACACATACCTTATAAGAGAATATTTGGACAAGAAGGCTGCGTGGATGCCGTAAAACGAGTGGCTCCGCTTCTTAAAATTATGCGGACCATGTATGTGGAAAACCTAAACTATGCGTTGTTTCTCTGTTTGTGAAAGCGACGAAGGCATTGCTACAGTATCTCCATTCGATATGTCTATGCAGATGTGTGTCTGCATTTATGAGTGCACGACACTGGTGCCCTCTCACTAGACTCGCCGTCTACCCTCTCTCTTCTTCTTCATTTTTTTTCTTTCTTTGATGTGAGAGCGTCAAATGGCCCACTGAGCGAGCAAGTTGGTGGCATGGCAATTATTTCATTGTTACAAAGATTTGCAACTAAAATACCTTTGTGAACCCTATGGCTTCTATTGTTGCCATTCCAAATTCATTTCTCGCGTTTAAGTAATTTGCCGGGTTCTTTTTCTAATAAGACCATCACTACATGATTTGGCTACATAATTTGCGCTAATGTTGAAAAGGAAATGTTTGGAACGCAGAACTGTATGTTGAAGGAAAAATATAGAGGATTGTATAGCGACCAGTAAATAACGTAACCATGTACAAAGGAATCACTTGTGAAATAAAATGTCCCGGCTTCTTTTTTTCTTCTATCGGCTATTAGTGATTCCTTCCATCCTTGCTTGTTTGCACTGCGGCAGACTGGTAGATATACCAAATGTTGAGCGCTGGAAAGACGAAGCAGGTGACGAAGTGCGCAGGAGAAGATATACAGCATCTGCATACGGTCGGTACTGTTAACAACAAATATTTTAGGGAGCAAAGAAATAATATGTCCTCGTTGAAGCTTCACACTCGTGCATTTTTATGCTTTGCTGAGCGATACAAGCTAATCCTGTGAGAAGATGACGAAGTAAAAGAATAGACTTGCCGGCAATTTAAAAAAAAGTGAGCGACGTTCTCATCTTCGATCATTATGCTACCCGCATTACTTATGTGCGCATAGAATTTACAACCAACGTAAACGACGGAATAATGGTCCCTATGGTTAATACATACATTAGCCGCGAACATCGCAGTGGATGGCTCAACAGCTGAAAATAGGGCTACACGTCGTGCCAAGCATTGGTGATTAAAGATGCAAGTGCATGGCGAGGATAACAACTGCTCTCCCCCGAGACTAATTTGCTCTCCACAGAGCTGGCTGCCTTATAGTGGCGCAATGCGCCGGATTCCTCGATGTGCTATCGAAGGAGACGTTTAGTGCGCCATGAAAAAGAGAGCGCCCAGCGTAGTAATTTAATAACCGTTGCGTCTGTGCCGCTAGCGTTAGGTTGCCTCGCTGGCGTCACTGCACTCGATCACTGCTAAAGAACGCGTGCACCTGATCTGTCGTATTTTTTAAACATATATAAAGCATGCTCGGGACAGCCATCAGTACCGTTCAGAAAGTGTGAGTCTTGGTTTGAAAACCATCGAGAAACACTTAGGCATAAACAATTGTTTTTGGAAAAGTCAGTCATAAATAGTCAGAAATAGTTTCAAATAGTCAACTGCACCGTCGTTTAATCAGCTCTACAATAAGTTGAGGTGCTTATATAGTTTGGCCGGCTGAACGCCGGGAAGAAGTATGCTTTAGCTATCTTTGTACAACGGGACGTTGCTTTTTTGATGTCGCATTAAATCTATGTCGACATTTTGTGCATGGATGGACGGACAGAAGTGTGTGTGTGTGTGTGTGTGTGTATGTATGTATGTATGTATGTATGTATGTATGTATGTATGTATGTATGTATGTATGTATGTATGTATGTATGTATGTATGTATGTATGTATGTATGTATGTATGTATGTATGTATGTATGTATGTATGTATGTATGTATGTATGTATGTATGTATGTATGTATGTATGTATGTATGTATGTATGTATGTATGTATGTATGTATGTATGTATGTATGTATGTATGTATGTATGTATGTATGTATGTATGTATGTATGTATGTATGTATGTATGTATGTATGTGCATTCACATTTCACCACCGTCGAAATGCGAAAAGGCTCGTGTGCTTAGATTCATTTCAACATTATAGAACCCCAGGTAGTGAAAATTATTTTGAAGCCTTCCGCTACGGCGCCTTATAGCCCCAGTATTGTCTTGGGACGTTAATCCTAAAAAATAAATAAATAAATAAATAAATAAATAAATAAATAAATAAATAAATATCATCTGTCGATCCCGAGCGCGCGCCTACTCGTAATTACTGCACTATAACCGACTGCGCTCGGCTTATCTGATCGAGCAAGTGTTACCGCAGCAACATAACTGCATCTAAGGAAAGTTTAGGTTATAGTTGAATACAGCAACACAAGATGTAGCCGCCAGCAACGCTTTTCCATTCTACGCCATTTTAATACGCTCCACGGCAATATCAACGAATGCACGCTAGGAATAGAGCTGTTGCTAAGACGACGTATACGCAAGACAAGACCGGAATGTAACGTTCGTGCGCCACATACTTACAGCGTAGGTCCCTTCGCACCACTTATATTCTTGATGACAAGGCATTTCGCCACAGATACGGGGGAAGCTTCGGCGATGCAGGCATCAACGGATGGCCAAGCCGAAAAAGAGTAGATTTGGCGCGACAAAGAATGCACGACATCGTAAGAGAAGCCTACGACGTAAATCTAGCCCAACAGCAAACTGACTGGCGGAGAAGCCTCGCAGAGCCAGGTCAAACGCCCAGCAATTTCCTCTTGTGTGCAGGGAAACTAGGAATATTTTTTTTTCTTCTTGTAACCTATTTTATTAGCAGAAGAGAACGAGATAACGTGTGTATGGAATGGGAAATGGTAGATCAACCTTTACTGTGGAAGAGCAGGAGTATCAGCAATTGTAGTCATGACAGTAGTAGTAAAGCTTTGGCGTTGGCAGGGGTTATAGCAGTATTGTTATCAGTGGTATCAGCTCTAGTTGAGATGGTTTATTAATGACCTATCGGCGACGGATGCCATAGAACGCTAATCGCAAGGCCGCACGAATAACCGAACGGGTTCTCAAATATTCAAGGGGGAGATGGATTATGGAAAGTGAAATTTGGCGCTCACTTGCCAGTCAAGGCTGAAATTTCATCTCATTAATCTAGCCCCGCCTCATGGATTTTCGCGAAACTCACTTCGATAGTACGCGTCTCAGCGTCTCGAGTTGCCGATTAATTCGCCTTCAAACTTCCGGATGCTAGCTTCTTGGTTAAGCTCTGAGAGAGACAGGATATATTTAATGAATTACGTAGAGGTTCTCCCATGTCATATGTTTAACGTGTTGTTCCATTCAGTGGAGTCGGTGCAGAGACTGCTTAAAGTAAAACTATCTATGGCATGCGCTGTGTTTCAGCAGGGCGAAATATTTTTCAGCTGCGATGATTTCTTTCCGATGAGTCCTTATGTTAGTTATATTTTTTTCATTATTATCTTTTCTTAGCTCGTGCTACATTTAAGCTAATGTCAAATTTCCATGTCAAGGTTTGAATAATCAGAATTAGTGTATGAATGGCGCAATGACGAAATGACGTGGCTGTATACGACACGCTTCAGCGACGACAATCTCCAATCATGAAGTGTAAGGAAACCGTTGCAAAGTGGGACCACATAAGCTGGTTAAGAATAATATCACCTGCGGGCAATAAAAGATAATTTACAGTCGTTTTAGCTTACGCCAAAGAAGGTGAAGGCGAAAGCCTGCGCGCTCAAGAGACATTCATTAAACTACCGGACGTTCTCAGTGGAATGCGTTATTTCTTATGAATTGTTTTCTCCCACCAAAGGTCGCGGGTACGAGTGTCTTAATTGACGCTACCTTCATTACCTGTGCCTTAATTAACTTCCTCCTATTTAACACCAAAGGCCGTGCGTGCGACTCCATGCAAAGGTCGTGGGATCGACTCCCTTAACTAACTCTATATTAGCTGTGCCTTAACTTCGCCTTAACACCAAAGGACGTGGTTTCGACTTCTACATAATCTCGAGGGTTCGACTACCACCGAAGCTCGTGGGTTCGAGTGACTGAAATAACTCTATCTTAATTAACTTTGCCTTTTCTTCAGGGGGGAGGGGGGGCATGATAAGTGGCGTCGGAGTCAGCTGTGGAAGAACACGACGACGAACGCGTGAGCAGGGGTATGAGCGCGTGTCTACGCGAGGTGAGCCCACGTGATTTTTCGTACCGCACGCCGCGTTTTCCAGACCATCGGGGACACGAGCCAGTTAAGGTTTTCGCCTTAATAAAGGTTTGTAGGAAAATCGCCCCTGCGCACACAAACGACAGGATAAGAGATAGACGGATGTGGCAAGGCTTGGGTAAGCTCTTAATACATGACGCTGCAATAAATAAATAAATAAATAAATAAATAAATAAATAAATAAATAAATAAATAAATAAATAAATAAATAAAACACTGTGAAAAGACAAAACAAAGCGCGGGGAACAGAAACGGGGCAATAGCCTGTCTTGTTCTTTTATCGTCGCTTCTTTAGTGTTACCGCGTTTCTTTCTTCAAAGTCTTTGCTTTCCGGTACATCATCTAACGGCTGCATTTCTCATTCCGTGGCGCAACAGAGGGTGATTCTGATGCATCGAGAATTGTGAGGAAAAGATTGCGAAGGAAGCGCAGGAAATTGGCAGACGACAGTGCTTCGAGGCTAAGGTGCTTAAGGTGCTTTCAAAAGTAAGAGCACCAGGAGGGCGTCCCAGAAATGCTACGCAATTACAATGCCTTTGAAGGACGCCGCGCTAGCAGGTAGTCTTTCTGCTTAAAAAAAGTAAAATAAAAAAAAGAAGAAAGCTGGGGCTCCCTTGTTTTGAGTTTCACGTTCTTTTACCGTGTGTCTTGCGATATGTTTGACAGCAGATAGATGAAAACGGGAAGTTTGCTCCTGAAAAAGAAAAAGAGTAAAAAATGATCCCAGGCATTCAGTAGCGGTTATGTCACGTTGGAAAGCGCACGCGTCATCCAAAAAGAAAAAAAAGGCAGGAAAAAAATAAGAAAGGAAGGAACGCCGCAGGAAAGAAGGAAAGATGGAATGAAAACGGATGAAAAGAAAGAATAAAAGAATAAATCAGAAAGGAAGGAAAGATGGAGGGAGGATCAAAGGAACGAAGGAAGGAAAGAAGGAACGAAGGAAAGCAGAAAGGAAGAAAGAACGAAGGAAGGAACACAGAAACGAATGAAAGAGAGGAAAGAAAGAACATATGAAGGAAGGAAAGACGGAATGAAGTAAGGAAAGGAGAAAATAAAAAGGGAAGGAAGGAACAAAGCAAAGAAAGAAAGAAAGAAAGAAAGAAAGAAAGAAAGAAAGAAAGAAAGAAAGAAAGAAAGAAAGAAAGAAAGAAAGAAAGAAAGAAAGAAAGAAAGAAAGAAAGAAAGAAAGAAATGATACGGTTGACTAAGCTGCACAAGTGTAATGATTGGAGAGCGCCTTCTCCTTCTTTTTTTTTTACTTAGCGTCTTAGGCATCGAGTATTTGTACGCACTGCACAAGTATTAAATCATTAAAATCCCGTAGCCTGGTCCTCCATTCTTGTTTCAAACCTTTTGGGGATTACGTCCCTGATAGGCTGCCCATTCGCTTCTCCTCTCACTGAATCGAGGTCGACAACAGCTGATGAGCGCGGCAGAGAGAATGGAACGAACAAATAACGTTAATCGACTCAGAGATAAATTTCTTGCTCGGAAAAAATCTGCCAATTACATCTCGCAAGTCAGTCGCGTAGTTAATAAACGTGGTGGTCCTCTAGTGATTCTATGCAGGATCCGTCGAGATTTTGGACATGAAGTAAGCCATCATTATAAAAGCGCCCAAGGGGTGCGGCAATCAATGGTTGAGACATAGATTACAATCGCCAGCCACGCACAACATTCCTGCGAGTAGTTTCTTGACGGCGCCAAATCTGACTGCCCGTGTACAGTTGAAGCACCGTCGAGGAGTCCAAGTTCACCCTTAGACAAAGCGTACCAAACTTTTATGCTTGTTCTTATAGTCTAAAAGTCTGTATTTTCTGCAAACTTGTTTCTTATTTTCTATCTACTACCTATCCCCCTCCTCCATGGGACCCTACAGGGTTTGGAGCATTCCTTAAATAAAATGAATAAAATGTAGAACTCTGATCGCGCTCAGCTTCGGTGAATCTTGTACAAACCTTGAGAGGTGATCACAGCTGACGCAAACACAGCGACACTCACTCGTGCGTGCCGTAACATAAATCTCGACAGCCTTCGTCACTGAACGACGCTGCGACAAATGTGACTACGAAACATTCCCAGAACCACGCAGCTGAGTCGAGCTGCTTCGACCGCCGGACACGTGCTACTCGAGCACTGCGGTGAGCGCAACCACGGCTTCGGCCGTGTGTATAAGAGAAAGGCCAATCCCCGTGGTCCGGCAAGCGATTTACCAAAGCCGTGCGCGGTGTCCAGCCGTTTTACTCTGGCGCGCGCCTCGGCAGAAACGTTCTGCAGACCTGTCACGCAAACTTCCCCGAGCCGAGAGAAGTGTGCCAGCGCCCGACGCAAAGCATTTGTTCGGTCGCTAGAATGATTGCGCGGCAGTTGATTACTACCGCACGGGCCGTCCCAGAGGCGAAGCGGTTACACGTTGGGCGGGGCGGTGGGGTGGGGTGCGAGGGAGGGGAGGGGATAGGGGGGGCGACGCAAGTCGCACTCGCGGCCGCACGTCCGTGGCCCTTTAGGCGGCGTGAATAATTGCACCGCGGCAAGCGCCATGGGCGCGTCACGTTTCAATTATGGGGCCGAGCCGGAGCCGGCAGGCCGAGCCGAGTCTGCCAGAAGCGGCGACCGGCGGTTTGTTGCAACGCGCGCACAATCCGGCGGAAGCAGCTCACGCTGCGATAGGCGCGGCGTTCTTGTGCAGAGTGTGCTGTAGACTGCGTTCTGGTTTACAGGGCATGAAATGCAAGAACGCTAGTCTACTTAGACTCAGGTGCGCGGTAAAAAAGCCAAGGAGGTCAAAGTTAATTCAGAGCTCTGCACTACGGCGTCGCTCATAGACCCAGGGTTGCACTCGGATGTTAAACTCCACGAATAAATAAATAAATAAATAAATAAATAAATAAATAAATAAATAAATAAATAAATAAATAAATAAGTTTCTTTAGTACTCAGTGTATTTTTTTCATGTCACACTCTTTCATCGCTACTGTGGGATGGTGCAAATTGTACCCGCTTTATCATATAAAATGAAGCCCAATGTGCGTTTCTCCACATTTAGACAGGTTGTCTTCGCCTTCCCCACTACTTAGCTACAATATATTTCTGTTTTTGAAAGGCACGCACCGAGACGATACGTCTGTTCGTGAACATGTCTTTCTCTCTTGCAAGGCAGGTAGGTGCATGGGGCGAAAAGCATGATTCTGTATTTTCGCAGGAGGTGCGCGAAGACGCTTCTTCGCTTGACACTCCACGTTAGTGAAAGCGACGCGATGGGAGAGGCTCCAGGGGAGAATATTGAGGGATCGGGCACGCCCCCCTCTCCTCTTCCTACCTTGCCCCTTTTAGAGCACTGCATGGGACAGGGGAACCTGGCAATGGCGGAATCGTATCTTCAGCTACGCAGCATAAGCCACCTTGATCCAGCGAAACCCACGAAAGAGGCCGAGCGTCTGCAATGAAGAAAGAAATGGCTCTCGGATAGGATTGTTTCTCTGGGCTCTCTAAACCGTAGCGCCAGCCAAAGAAGCTGATAAAAAGAGCGGTCGATCGTCTGTTGCGGGTCGCAGATATGGCGCAAGGCTGGATTCGTCAATGGTGCTGCCGGAAGACAAAGACGAAAGGAGAAGCCCTGGTAACATTGGCTTTCCGCTAGCCGTCACCGGTAGGCGCTGGCGGCAAGTTTGGAGCAGCTTAACAGACCGCTGCGTAAGCGGATCAGCCTCCCGTGTGGAACGCGCGCTGTCTTATACTGCGAGGATCGCAGCGCCGATACGATGGTGAGCTCTTGGTCTCATACGGCCTGTCTCCAGAAAGCGATCAAAGTGGAGGAGGTCATTCTCTTTTTGACGTTGAAGAAACGGCCTCAAAGCCTCGCTTTGTTGCCGTATTTTCACGTCTGTAAAATACACGCCCGATTTCATTTTATATAGATCTAACCCTGTCATCTTTGCCTCCTTTCTTCAGCGCCGCCAATAATCTACTTGTGACGTCTTAAGCCTTAAATCTGATTCTCACGGGTGTTCCGCGCTGCCCGCTTTGATCATCAGGGGTGGCACAAAATGAGTGAAGAAATATCGGAGCATGGGAACTGAACACATGTGGCATGCCTCGCCCCTGTCCATTTTATATGTTTATGCCTTTTTCCCCGTTAGTAAGCAAGCAGTTGCTCGGTATCGCTCAACAGCTGTTTGCTCAAGTAAAGTTCGCGCTGATAAGATTTAATTCCGACAACCCCCTTACCCCTGCCCCAGTTCTGGTACCTTTTTTAATACTTACGTTACAAATTTCTGGAAACGAACAGCTGGAGCGTGACTTCGTTCGCTAGAAGTGCCGAATTCCGCTGAGGCCAAGTGTCCCCCCCCCCCCTTCACCCAAGAAGTCTTGGTTCATCACAACTGTCGTTCCGAGCGTTTTTCTATCTTTCTGCAGCTTTTATGAAACATTTTTCGCGACACTTCGCGTTTCGCTCAAAATTCTCTCACGCCAAATCTCCTACTAAGAATCAGGCGCACGAATTTGCGTTCGCGAAATACTGCTGATAATGTTAAGAAAGCGAAGCCCCCCCCCCCCCACCTCCTCCTAAATAAAAAGAAAAAAAGGGAGTGGAGGAAGGTGGGGGAGGACGGGTGGGAGGAGACGTCGGCTATGCTGTATACAGTCCCCTTTTTGTTTTAGTCTCTCCTACACAGCGTCAAGTGCAAGAACCCAAGAAACTCCATTTACGCGACTCAGTAACAGCGCCGCTTTACTTTCACCGGAGGCGGCGAGATAGGATTTGTGACTTTCCGTGCCCTTTTGTTCTCGAAAGGGCTCGCCATGCATGAATGATGATGGCTTATGTTATGCTGTACTGCGGTAGAAGGCCATTCATATGTCTTCCCCCACTGGCCTGTCTTTTTTATTATTATTATTCTTTCCGGGTGGCGTTCTTGCAGCGCAGAGACCCCGAGAAGTCGTAAAAGGGTGCCGCATGCAGTTTCTTTTTACTTACACCATTCCGTCTCTAACAAGCTAAGAAAAAACGTATTTCGCCATTTTAAATACTGTCGGTTAGAGACATCTGTCGATAAACATCAATAGGGTGCACGCAATAAATTTCTAGTGACTCTCTTGATCCGATGCATCGTGGTGGAAAGTGGCGTATGTTAGCTACACGATATCAACAGACTATGCAAGACAGAATAAGGAAATGTTATAAAAAGGGCAGAGCAGTCTATAAATAGTATTTTAAGTTGTATCTAGCCAGTAGGTTGCCGGTAATCGGTGCACGGAGTTATCACTTTACATTTTACTCGAGTACGGTCTTTAGCTAGTTGTTATCATTCGAGGTCTTGAGCCGCAGCAGACAAGCCTGACTATGCGGTGTTAAACTGCATAGACAGATAACTGCATAAACAGAAACTGCATAAACAGATAAACTGCTTTTTAGGATGACAGCAGATCCTGTATACGCAAAATAAGATAGGATACCATATTGGGACCCAAAGTACTCTCGCTATTCCCTAACAGTTGATATATAAATATCTTACAAGAGAGGATCCCTCCCCCCCCCCCCTCTCTCTCTCTCTCTCTCTCTCTTTGAGCACGTGCATTTCCATAGACAGTACACCGGCGAACGACAATAGGTTCGTTAATCGACTACCATCTTTAAAACTTCAATAGATGATGCGCTGACAAAAATAAAATAAAATATACGGGGAGGAAGAATAGCCCTACGAGTTGTATATAGACGACCAACCCATAAAGCATCTGAATGCATTGTTGTAAGACGCAGTATATGTGCTACGCCAAATACTTCAGCCCCGTGGAAGCTGCAGACATGTTAGATAGCCGTGGACTCAAGATGAAGACATTCTCACGCTTGAGAACGATCCCTAATTGGCAGGCGCCATCACGCACACTGAGTCATGGTGACACATAATTCGTCTTTCAAATATATATATGTTTTTGAACACTGTATTAACAACAAGAAAGAAAAAAAAAAGCTTTAATAAGCCAAAGCGCCGACATAAATATGTGTGAACATTTTATATATAAACCACACAAATTCGTAATATACCGGTACCGTATCGCTTCCTATCGTCTTTTGCTAGGCCACTCTCGCCATCTAATAATAGAGTGCTCCCATGCGTGAACTGCTCCGTGAGTTCAGCCTCTAATTTGCTAATGCACGCTATAACTTCGGCATCGCCGCACAATTTCAGGAAGGCAGGGTACCTGTAGTCTCCAGTGTACTGCTCACTAGGTCGCATTAGAGACGAATGATTCTACGCAGAGAGCCTTTCATCTATAATTTCAGAAGTAGCAGCTATTCTGCAGTGTCAGTAACATTTCTTTTTTGTTCTTGCGCTTCTTATTTCTTGAGGCAATTACTTTAAACCACATGATTCATCGCTTTTATTTAGCAGCGCCGACTGCAGAGCACGGAGGTACCGAGGAGATAAACTTAGAGAAGAAAGTCGACCTTTAAGCTTTCTATTTGATTCAGTTTTGAGAAGTCAATCTGCCCTCTTATTTCCTTGGCGTCTTGCTTCTTCTGAATTCCCTGTCTTTCACCTTTATATAGCGGTTACCTCAGCAGAATAGGACCTTTTTTTGTTTCCCTTAATCCTTCTCTCTCACTGAAGGAGAGGAAATATCCAAGCTCTTGAGCTTCCATTATTATTTGCAGGTACGTTTAGAGACTGACTTTCGGGGTTAGTATGAAGACGCAATTGCTATATGGCAGAGATGCACCTTTGATCAGTCTATAGCTGTGACTAAACCACCATATTCCCAATCAATGGCACAGGTCCCACAATAGGTTACACAGGAAAACCACTGCAGCTGATCTGCAAAGACCTTGGGATGGTGGGAGACGCGCAAAATAAGTCGCTTGGCGCTGATAAGAATTGAAATGCTCTCAAAAGTTTGGAATTCAACACCAAACTGGTGCTTTTCATTAAAAAAGTAGCACAAAATGTTTTGTGTATGTAAAAGATTTGCGAAAGTGCTCACCCGCAGTTGTGATTGATCAACTCAATCGCCAGACTTTGTTCTCCTTCACTGCATAACGTAACCAGGGGAACAGTCTTTACAACCAGACCAATCCGTTAACTCACTCACTCGCTCCCTCCTTCCATTTCTTCATCCATGCTTGCCCCACTCACTCACTCACTCACTCACTCACTCACTCACTCACTCACTCACTCACTCACTCACTCACTCACTCACTCACTCACTCACTCACTCACTCACTCACTCACTCACTCTTTGAAATGCATCGTCAATTGAAAGACAAACTAAGTAGACGGATTCACACGGCCAGCGAGTAAGAGGTAGTGAAAGAGAAGGGAAAAAAAAACGATACACAGAACTCGAGGATGAACGTAAGAGGAGTATTAAAGCGAGTGTGAGGCAGGGCGTTCCGTGCCTGATGCAAGATCGAGCGAACGCATGCTCAGCGATTTTGCTCCAGCCGCTATTGAATGCCCTCCATTTTCAGCGGCGCTCGCGCCGTCGCCGCTGCCGTTCTTTTGAAGCTCCTCGTTCCCCTATCGCGGCTGATAAATGAGAAACGCTGAATGATCGGCGCGGTGTGCGCACTTCTCTTTGGACTCAGCCGCGCGCTTGTTTGAATATAAAGCCGGCCTCTTTGGTAATCTCTCAAGCGCTTTCTAATATATGCATCGCGTATCTATGGGGGGGCTCCTCGACGCCTGCGCTGTTGACACTTCGCACGCCGGTTCCTTGCTTCTTTAGTAGCCTCTGCACGAGCGGCGCCCGCTTGTGCCTTTGTTCCAAGGCCTGTTCTTCGTCGCCTTTGCGTCGCGCCGCTCGTGCTCGAGTCTCAGGTGGTCGCTGTGTGGGCGTCGCGACTGCTTCCCGGTAATGACGTTCGGGCCTCCGGTAAAAGTTGGTAGAACGTGGCATCCGTTACTAACATGATAGCATGCACGGATAGTCCGCACAGTCGTTGATCTCGAATCGCGATGCGCTTCGACCCTTAATTACGGCCTGGTGATTATCGCGAGACACGGCATTGCGAGTAGCAGAGACCACGGTGGGTGTCACATTTGTTCAGTTGATAACAGTTTTCGTACTTTGTTACAGTTTTTCTATCGGCCCACGTTAGCCAACCCCTTTGACAAAGACAACCATGTCGTTCCACTTATAGGTACATTATTCTTCTTCTGTAAAGCATCACGTCATACTTGGCAGCCTAATGATTAAAATTAAGTTTTCACGTTTTGTAACTGAAAATTTCACATGGTAAACTAGATCACGAGGGACCATTTACAGTAAAGCGATGTCAATGAAACTGCCATATCTGCTCCTGTCAGTACTTTTGCTGGCAACAAATCTTTCTTTATTCAATTGAAGGTCACCATTAAACAAAGCTCGAAACCACAAACCGTTAGTTTGCTTTCGACGTTGCCGAAAGCAACTTGCGGCTATTATTTTCTTTTTTCATTGAGTACTTTATGTACTGATGTTTACTTTAGTCTTTCCATTTTTTTTTCTTTTGTAGGGTAGGAAACTGGGTGCTCTTCGCATAACCTCCTCGCGTTCTTTTCTTACAGGTTTCTACACTCTCCCCGCCGTCATGGCATTGGCAAAATTTCAGCTCAGTATAACTAGAGGCACTCCAGTACACTTCCCCAGTCAAAATTACTGTCGCTGAAAACTGCAGCCATCTATTCGAGTAGCAGTCAAAACTTGGGAGCTTAGCCATAAATCGAGAGCGCCGAACACACCGTGGAGGAGCAAACAAAATTTTCCTTTCTCACTATCAAGAAAATGAGTTCCGCGCTAAAGATCCACTCAAAAACACGACGTCCAAGGCCAGAGCCACCCCGTGAAGAAAACTGACAGAACACGAAGAAAACAAACATGCCGACCAATCAAATCGCACGGTGCACAGAACTGCGTTTAGAATGCAAAAAAACGCTGCAACGTACGAACGCATAAAAAAGCGATCGCTCCCCGATCCAGTTCTAAACATTTGTTCCATCTAAAGCAGTCAGCACTAAAGCGTTCCCCTGCTCAAGAAATCAGTATTAACGGAGTATAGCAGCCAGAAGGATAAACATTTCTCCTCGAACCAGCTTGTATTGAATAAAACATTTTCATCCATCCATTCGTCAGCGCCACTAAGGAAAAATATTTTCCGAATTCCCTGGTCGTTGAACCAGGCCAAATCGCCTTCGCAGACAACGGAACGAACACATTTCTATGCGCTTACTTGCTGCACGAAATGTGGGAGGTCACGTTTATACGAGTTTAGGCCGTAGACACGCCGAACAGTGCGCCCCGCCCTAACCCCGTTCGCGAACATTCATTGCATTTTCTCAACATTCACGTCTTACATGGGCGCGAAAATGAGACGAGAGTTTTCAAGTTCAATAAAAATTTCACTTGCGTGCACGTCGATCTCGCAGACGCCTCCTCGACGTGAACCTTAACGTCCAAGTGAGAACACTTTCAGAACTTTCAGTTTCTTCGATTGTATTCGCATTTCTCGTGCCCGGTAATGCATCACGTTTCCATGACATTACCAAACATCTGAACTGGCAGATACATAGCCGGCAGAAGCAGCGCAGCTGAAAAAGCACTCGAGGTGTCTGAATAGTTCATGGACGGATATAATATATAATTCTGAACGCACCCGCCGAAGCGCCACCGTGATTAATGATCATGAACAAGTGGTAAAAACGCATTACTACGCTACGCTTATGTCGTAAAATTGTGCAGACACCCACGTACTCACGCACATACTTTGTTCAATTCAGTTCTCCCTGTTGCGCGTTATACGCGTTTCACCAAAGTATTAGGTATTGCGCGTATAACTAACAAGTAATAGATAAATGAAAGCAATATTCACTGCTCGTCTGAAGCCTCCTTTCATGCGAGGTCTGGTACTACTATACTGGCGCCTAATTTCATCCTTCCAGGCACCCCAGACACCGAGAAGTCAACTAGCTTTCTTTCTTTTTTTTTTCTTTTTTCGCCCGCAAAGGTTGGCATAATGAGAAAATGGAAGTTCGGCTAAATAAATGGTACCGGAATGGGAAGCCCCCCATAAAAACATTTTGCCTGTAGCCGCATCCCATCGCTTTTCTCCCCGGCAGCCAATACGCCATAGCAAGGTGATTAGGTGCCGGTGATGAGCCAGTGGCGCGAACGGGACGGATTCGGGTCGTGCGCACTTTTGAAGAAGACAGGCCCCGCCATCGTTATTGGACTTATACAGCAACAGGCGCAAAAAGAGCCGCAGCGTGCACTATATTCTCGGTGCTGCGAGAGCCGTTTACGCGGAAGCGGGCTAAAAGACGTGGGCAAATTTTTTTTCCGACGACTTTCACTCAATTAGGGCTGGTGGTCTATCTTCTCTGGCGGAAAAGCCGGATAGCAGACGACGATGGCGCGCTGTAGTTCGTTCGTTCTGTCCCCAGCCACGGCGGCAGCAGACGCGCCCGAGACCGTGCCAGGAATTTGGCCGTCTGCTCTCTTCGCGTAGAGAGGCCGGCGGGCTTTCTAATTAGAACGCGCTTCGACGGCAACGCCACCCACGCAGCACGCCATGCTTAATTAGGAAAGAGTGCTGCCGTTGCGCGCCCTTCCAACGCCCTCCCTCTCATCTCGTCCCCTTTCGCAGTCCCGTCCGTGTTCCCCGTCTTGCACTGTTTCGCGATCCACTTGACTCGTCGGGGAGGATTAGTGTTATTGCAGCCGCCGGCGCCGCTAACTCATCGGCCCGCGCAGCCGCGCCATCCACCCGCCTGTCGTCTTCTCTGCCGGCTTCACCTGCTGACTCGACGTCCTTGCCGGTCGGCGGCCGCCTCCCCTCGCGCCCCTCCCCCTTGCTGCGTCTGACACGGAGGAGGTGGAAGTATTGTTATATCGTGAGGATACGCTTCGTCTAAGCACTGACAAAAGGAAATCGAGGGGCTACGTTACTGTAATATATTACGCGAAGTACTAAAATAATTTTTGCCTGTGGCAGACAAGAAAAAAAAAAAGGACGAGGAAGACGACAAGAATCGCGGTGTGAAAAAAAACGTTTAAACAAAAAATAAAAGACGACTTTTTTGGGCGTTAAATGCGGGGGAAAAAATAAACATAGTCCTGCTATCAGTGATAATGAAATCTTCACACAAGTGGTCAACTATTCAGGTTTTTTTTGTTTTCTATTTTTTTAACGCAGAGCAGTACAGACCGGTTGGCTTATGTTGCGTCACTGATATCACAAACTTCTAACAAGTGCTTGCATTTTTCATGTTACTACCAAAAACAAGAGCACTAACATGGAGCTGTCTTGCAGTGAACTTGAGATCTATATAACATGTACAACTGCTCAGAATACTTAATTGAACAACTTGCACAACGGCCCGACCTCATTATCTTTGTTCGGGATGTCTGATCCAAGCTTTACTGACCTACTGCGCTGCTATACGGGGTGATCATTTTTAGGCTTTCCGGAGTTTTAAAAACCGCCTGTTGTAGATAACATAATTCTAGTGCTTGAGCTGGATTATTTCAGAGAGGCGGACATTACTGTGCCGAGTGCCGAGAAATCGAAACACGTGTTCAAATAAAAAATACACTAATTAACTTCTTAATTAATTACTTTACGGCGCATATTGTAATATACAAATAGTAGCAACTGAACTTGCGAGGCGTACCCACTGCGTATAAGCAGTGATAAGCAAAAAAATAAATAAATTATGGGGTTTTACGTGCCAAAACCCTTTTATGAGGCACGCCGTAGTGGAGGACTCCGGAAATTTTGACCACCCGGGGTTATTTAACGTGCAGTTAAATCCAAGTACCACGGGTTTTTTCGCATTTCGCCCCCACCAAAATGCGGCAGCCGTGGCCGGAATTTTACCCTGCGACCTCGTGCTCAGCAGCCCAACACCATAGCCACTGAGCAGCCACGGCGGGTAGTGAAATGCACCAGCAAACGCGCCGTAAAAATGCACTGTTGTTTCACTAATTTCTTTAACAAAGAACTCATTTACGCATTGAAGCACAAAAGTAACTGGAATGCCCATGTATTTCATCCCACACTTAGGGAAATTATATCTTGAAACTCGCGTCGGTCCTGGAGATTCATTTCGAGTGGATACGTCTTGCAAAGTCACTGGACACAATTCGTGAATTGTAATATGTGCTATAAACTAATGAATTAATAGGTTAATGAGTGCATGCTTTGGTAATTAGTTGGGTATGTGCTTTTACCTTTAATAGTAGCAATGTCCGCCTCTTCAAATAATCCTTCTCGAGGACAAAATTATGCTATCTGCAATAGGTTACTCAAAAAAATTTGAGTGCGCTGCATATTCTCGCATCGTATTCTTACTGTAACGTAATGGCTGCGTCCTAAGTCACTACTGTAAGTTATAAATAAGGCAGTGAACAAAAACCTATAACACAAAGGAGACTCGAACCCGAACACAAAACGCACGCAGGGAAAGGCATGACTCCTATCCTCAACTTGTCATGGCGTTTACATCAAAGAACCGACTCGCCCGAGATGATCCGACATTGGGGCGTCCTATAGCTGAGCACGAGGCGTCGAATTCGGTTCCTGTCAACGGCAGTCACATTTTGGTGTGGGCTGAAATTAAACAATGCTTTCCTACATTGCTTTCAGCGCACATTGAAGAACACACTGCAGGCTATGAAAATTTATAAAGAGCCCACTGCTAATATGTCTCTCAAATCTCTTGTGCGGCTTTGTCACATCAAAATCCGTCGATCAGTCGTATGCCAAACAAACGCCAACTGCAAGGTGCACGAACTGAGATGGTGCCAGTCCGTCCAACTGAACTGAAAACTAAAACTTACGTCTAGGAAACGGCTGGCCCTAAATTGTCGCCGTGCAAAGCTTTCGCTTACATTACTCTATAAGGACGTCAAGACAAGGAACAGCCATCACACGCGAAAAGAAACCACGGAAAAATTTTCGTTCTCGGGAAATAGTATATCGGCGCAGGGGGAAAAGAGGGATTCTCGGTAAAGCGTCTGTTTACGCACGGACCCCCCCAGTAAGGGACGGCGCCCGCGAATCTCAGATCCTGCGCATTTATTTGACGTCGATCCACTTTCAACTAGGCGGGCGCATTGTTTTGCGTCTCGCTTCACAGCGTGCCTCGCCTCGGAGCTAGATGACGCTGTCCGCGCCAGACGCGTTTGCATAGTGGACTCGGTTGCGTAACGCGCCATTTCGAGCTAATATTTGAAGCGAGCGAGCTTTCGCTCATCTAGCACTATCGCATCCCGAATGACGCCACGTGTCACCGTTCTTATCGTCTCCTCTGTCCGCCGCTGTGAAGACTCGGCTGAGTCCTACACAAACAAAAGCACGCTTAGCAGGTCCTCGGAACTAAGAGGCGATAACGCACACACAGACACAAACACACGCACACACACAAACACACCCACGCACACAAACACACGCGCGCACGACCACCCATAGAAATGAACATTTTACGGATCGCAAAGGGCATGTGGTCTCTTTGAACCGGAAGGTTGCGGCCTCCATTTAGGGCCCTTTCCATACAATGCACCTTTATGAATCCGGAAGGGACGCCGTCCATTAACTGGGCATACGCCCGCGTACTCGTGCATAAGAAATACGCACAGCTTAGTACACCGTTCTGTGCAACGCCATTTTTGGCGGTGGCCGCTCACACAGCGCCGCACTCGTGCTCCCATTGCCCCAACATGGATCAGAGGGTAAAGACAACGCTGTACCCTCCCCCTCTCTCTCTCTCCCTCCCTCCCTTCGTCCCTCCCTCCCTCCCTCCCTCCCTCCCTCCCTCCCTCCCTCCCTCTCTCTCTCTCTCTCTCTCGCTCTGTCTCCTCAGCAGTTTTACCGTGCAACTTGCATGTGCCGCTCAGGGTTTCACCCCACCCTCATGATAATGCATGGCCCGTTCCGTCTTGTCCCGAATAATGTACACGTGTCCTCGAGATTAGAGCTTAAATCTTCCATGCATGATGACTAGCACTAATAACCATTCTGCGATATTTTTCTGCGTTAAGTAGGCTCGTCTTTGTTACCTTTCAAAAGTCGTCATTATTATTATGCCTTGTTGATACCATATCCAGGCAGCGGTAACACCATATCTCTGCCCTGACATCTATTGTGCACACGTTCTACCTTTTCTTTTTCTCTCTGGCTTGTTGAAAGCTATGACAACTATGATTGCAAAGCTGGCTGTTTGTAGAGTCGTATGTGAACAGAGCGTCTCGCGAGAAGAAGTGAGATGTACACAAGGTTCTGTTAGCGAAGTGATATCAGCCTCTGCGGTGATACGGCGACAGACGTGCCAGGCGCGCGGTAGTCTCGTACCGCATAGGCGCCGACTACGGCGGGGCTCCGGGGCCCGAGCGCCCTCCGAAGTTTTTCGGAAAGGGGGGGCAAGCTCTCGGCAAGATCTCGTCGTTGTGATGTTCGTGGCGCCATTGTTCCCAACGTTACTGTCCTCGTCGCCATCGTCGTTGAACGTGCGCAGTGTAGGATGCAGAATTAGTTCTGTACGCTAAGATCACATGAATTGCCCAGAAATTCAGACATTAGTGTTTGTTCCCTTTTCCTCTGAGAACCACAAGAGTATTCTGAGACAGCACTAGTTCGCTGGAGTGGGGCAGGAAATGTTGTACGATGCGCCATCGTTAACGTACATGGCACTTCCGCCACATTGACTGACTTGGCTGCCCTCCGGTTGCACACGTCACCGAACGGGCAACAAAGGGTCGGTGCGCTCTGTTTTGTGCCCCAGCATTCTCGTCACCCTCAAAAGCGGGGAATTGCATGCATCTTCACAAGGAAACAAGCGCCGTAAAGACCGACATAAAATTCAAGTAACATTGTTATGTGTGACTGGCATTTTCATCAGATAAACACGCACACAAAAAGTAAGAGAAGCCATTTGGACTTGTTCTTTCAGAAATTCTCTAAGGAATGGAATGCTAACGGCGTGTTTATGAGAACATCAGTATCAGGCCAACGCGCTTGCTATGAACGAGCAAAAAAAAAAAAAAACAGGAGGTGGGGGAGTGTTTTCGCTGGCGCCGCTTGCCATTTCAGTAGCACGGAAGCGATGCTTAACAGCGACCTTTTTCAAGCAGAAAAAACATGTCGGTATACCATCTGCGCACAGTACTCTTTACAGGCTCGAAACTCGGGCAACGGCCGTTCTTTACATAGCGGTTCAGATCACAATCGATGCTTCGATATCAGCGCGCACTTCTCCTAGAGTTTGCACGAGAAGTTTGCGAATAGGCGCTCACTTGTGAACGTCTTGTTCACAAGTCTGTCTGTGCAACGGTGCTTTTAGGTAATGCGTTTCAAGCTATAGTCCTAACGCAGGCGGCCTAATCCGGTAACCAGTGCACGCAACTGGGACATGCGCAGCATTGCGATAGGAGAATAGCGCGGCAACTTTATAAATATCGTGCGAGCCAACGGCGGGCGCAAGCTGTTGCAGGAACACGGTGTTGAGGGAAAGAATGAATCCCCCCTCCCTCCGCAACCCGCCCACTATTGCCACGCACGGTGAAACTGCCGCTGCAAGCGTGACGGCTGCCGGGCATGGCACGCGTGGCGGAGTGCCGACGTCAGCAGTGGTGCCGCGTGACGCGTGCAGACTACAGCAACCAACGGCTCCTACAGTTGCTCGCCTCATGCTAGAGGTACGCGGTACTTGGAGGGCGTCCCGGCCTGCTTTGCCATGCTGTGACACCTTATAACGGTTTGCTGCTTGGCAATTTTCTTTTTTGCGTTTGCTCAATTCTAAGTTTTGTATGACTCCACGAGGAAGCTATGTAGGGCTGTATAGGCCAGCAGCTTTCCTGTCCATACGAGTAAACCCGCGTAAGCCTCATACAGACATAAGCATGTGAAAAATGGCAGCCTATATCACGCTAATCAGTCGCCTGTGCATGATTTCATTTCCACAATAATTACCTTAAGAAATGGTGTCACTGCTGTTCTCGCCACGATTCTTTCTTTTTAATCAGCGGAGGTGTACCACTTTTGCAAATCCACCAGTGCTATATAAGTTGTTACTTCCGATATTCTGCGTGTTGCACTTACGCGGCGCATCGCAAGCTGCTCCAGCGCGAGTTGCTCTCTACAAAAAGGTTTGCTAAAGCTTGCTTCTCCAAGATAAATTTTACTGTGTGAAGACTGCTTCATTTAACTCCCTAAGAGGAAGCTTTAGTTTGGGCCAAACTCCGATGCCGCTCATTTAAATACATGTAAAGCACAGAAGCGCTTTTCTGAGATAACCACTTGAGGGATTTAATGAATTTTACTGCACTTGTGAGAGAAAGGTAAACTGTAGTGACTGCTGGAAGCGGAATTTCGATTTAGGGCCTGAATGTTTTAAATAAATTTTCAGAGATTGTCAAGACTGAAATAACAGTAGCACGAAGTTTACAAATATGTAGTTTTGCGTCAAGAATAGATGTCGCAGTTCTGTTAATTGCATCCGTTAGAGCATCCAAATCGAGCAAACTTGTTATTTCAATTTATAGCTTACATGAATTTGTAAAATATTTTACAAGTGTTTTGCAAAATTCCTACTCACATATTCGTGGTCTACATGAAAGCCATGTATAGTACATCAATTTTGTCCGCTTTAGACGTGTTATTATACGCCATTTACAGAATTGCGGTATTTTTTCTTATTGCTGAATTACAGAGTTGTAAATGTGATAGCGTCGTTTTCTGAAAATTTGCGATTTTCAGCAATCTTTATTAAAGTATTGACAGCCTAACTCGAAAATTCGCTACTAACAGTAACTAGATTATTACTTTTTTTTTGAAATGCAATAAACTTCATCACATTTTGTGCAGTGGTTACCGAGAAGAATGAGTTCTCCTTTGCAATGTATTTATATGTGAGCTCCCGAGCTCAAACACCGTGTTCACCATAGTCTAGTGAGAGACTAGCTCCGAGTTTCCATGCTACGATGCAAACACTGTAAACACTGTAGATACACAATTTTCTAAACTCTCCTCTCTCACCACCCTCGCCTGGTCTCCTCCATTCTGCGAAGTTTGACCCTGACTTACGATGACTACAACAGTGACGTTTACAGTAGATTTCCTCCTCCCCCCTCTGTATTTGTGTGTCTGTATGTGTGTGCTTGAGAGAGAAAGAGATAAAACATCAAAACATAGAAAAAAGGAAGTGACCCGTGCCCGTTTGGCTACCCTAAAGTGGTGAAAGTACATGAGAAGAAAGAAAGAAAGAAAGAAAGAAAGAAAGAAAGAAAGAAAGAAAGAAAGAAAGAAAGAAAGAAAGAAAGAAAGAAAGAAAGAAAGAAGACAGGGATGTTGTCCAAGGCTTACTAGGCTTACGCTGGGGTAAGGGAAAGTGCAATGGAAAGATCAGAGAGAGTTAGGAAAAACGCGGTGAGTTCGCGCATGCGCGCGGTGGACGCAACTAAGTCAAAGGCGTTCGCACACGCGGCCAGTAACCCTCAAGAAACACAAAAGTATGAGTAGGGCAGCGGGAAAGAAAAGGAGAAGGCAGGTGAGATAGTTACTATAGCGCGAACAAGACAACGGAAAACAGGTGGGACAGGACAGAGCGCTAGGTTAACCAGGTTAACTAGATCTTAACCAGAAATTTGTCTGGCTGGCTGCGCCACACTGGGGGACGGGAAAGGGGGAATACAAAGATGAGATAAATAGAGAAGGGGGGTGGGAGGAAAGACGCGGCCAGTTCGCGTAGGCGCGCGGACACAAAAGTGTGAGGAAACAAGAGAGCTCATGGCGCAGAACTGCAGGCAGAGGGTCTCTCTATAGGCGTCTTCTCAGGGCCGTTGACTTTAGGAAAATATTTTATTTTAGTATGCGCGAAAAATTGACTTTAAACTGCGCATATCTTTTTAAGTTGATGATTGGTACGCACGTGTATGACGGAGGATGCCAAGCACTGTTAGAGGTATTTGAGTACATAAATGAAAGCTGCCTATTTGGAATTACACCTATACCCTGGCTACTCCGAGGTCTGTGCTGAACCGAGAGCATTATTCTGACACCAGAGCGTAGTGTGTCAAGCAGATGCCATATGCCCAACGCTAGCAGCAGTGTAGTAACCTGACGAACGGCAGATGAGGGCAGTAGTAAAGAGCACGTAGGCGAAAACTAGAGTGGCTGTTGGCTGCAAACTTCTGTAACTGTAAGTTATTAAAAATTTGCTAAAATTAAGTTCTAGCAATAAAAGAATTAGTTATTCAAATGTTTGTACAACGACGTATGTTATGCATGTCGTACATCAACAAATGTAGTTTTCTAGAAGACGGAGGTGTGTAGAGACAGAGAGAGGCAGGGTGGTTAATCATATGAGAGTTTTTGATTCGCTACTTTGCAAGGGGTTGGAGAGTAAACGGGTTATACGATAGAAGAAATGGAAAGATCAAATAATAACATGAAAGTCGGGAACACAGCGGTGGTACGGACCGTGCGCCTTGCAGTGATAATATGCAGTGGGCTGTTACCGTTCCTTTGCGACTGTTTCCAGGGAGGCTAGGCCTCGATGCGTTTAACTCCACAGGCGGTCGTGGAACGGGGAGACAGGTTTGGGAAAAGATGCGCAGAACGAATATCGATTGACATGTGTGCCGATCTGGAAGGCATATATAAACCCTGTGACTCTGGAGAAAAGGGGGAGGAGGCGGGGGGTGACAGTTGTTGATGAGGTGGCGACAAAACGCCAACGGAGCCTGACGCTTGAAAGATGAGGCGCTGAGAAATGGGGAAACGCGAAGGCGATATGAGGCGCGTGGAACGTCCTTAGAGAGCTGGCCGCGAGCTTGAATGAGCAAAAGCGAATCGCTGTTTGATGCTGTAATACACACGTGTACGGGCGCGCGCTCCTTTGCGAAAATAATAAATAAAAAAGAATGAAAAAAAAGAAAGAGAACAAGAAAATCGTTTCAGATGGTGAAATGACGCCGCCCAGCCGAGCACGCGGCAAGCAGAAGGGCAAGCACAGTCGAAGATGCGCGGCTTCTTGGAGAAACAAGGGGAAGTCTGCGCGTATGAATTCAGCGTTTCTCGTGACATGTCTGGGTCATGTGCCAACTAGCGTTCCATTTTAGCTGGATGTTCTCGTTCACCATTACTAATTACGCGGTACTGTTGGCTCGTTGCTCCTTAAAATGCACTAGCCATCGACGTCACGTCCTACAAAGCCTTTCATTCATTCATTCATTCATTCAGTTTGTACAACCAGCCGCCTGTTGGCAGTCGAATCAAGAGTGGTGCATTCGATGGAAATTCACCGTCTTTCCCTGGCATGCAAACAGCGAGTAACAGATATCTAACTAATGAGAATCCTTGTTTGACGGGTTATTTGGTTTATACCTAATAATAACTATAATGCAGCTCAACAGGACAAGATTGACGTAGAGGCGCACAGTCATGGTTCTTCAGGGTGTGCCAGTTCTTCCCGCCTCTGCTAGTCCTCGGCCTGCTGCACCGCTAGAGTATTAAACCCAATGCATCATAAATTTATTTTTTTAGTGTTCGTTGGCGCGCACTATTAAGTCAGTGTTCGCACCCCATCAGTTGTGCGTAATTTCTGCGCACCACGTCGGACAACAATAAGGTAAAATTCATCGTGCTCGATTACGCAGAAAACTAAGCAGACCGCATAGACGTGAGGAGCAAACTGAACAGATAAAAATTATAAATAGCCGTAACGAAAAAGAATTTTATGCGGAATGTACACAGCGCGACCTATGCTTTTCCAAGCGAAAATAATTGAGCCAAAACTACGAGAACGAAGCGGTGAAGTCGCAGGCACGGAGAAATGCGTGTAGACACGGACGCGGCTTAATGCACTCTGTCGTCGCCTGACTGATATTCGAGCACACAGAAAAGGCCCTAAGTGACTCTGCGATACGGAATACGTCGAGCTGTCGTGCAACCGTGCCATGGGCACTGAATCTGTCTCACTCGACGACGTGCCTCTGAAAGCGATTTCCCTATACTGGGTGCAAGCACTCCCTAATCGCCCATACGTCATTCTGCACTGCCACTGTAATGGTCTTGGTTGCATATCAAGTTCTCTTTCTTTCTCTCCTTCTATCTTGCTTTCATCTATCACTACTATACTTGTTATCCTTCGTCAACATTCTCTTCGTACCTTTCTTTATATTTCGCGCTGGTTTCCAGGCAACATAAGAAATGGTATAGCTTTAGTAAAATGTCGCCCACCACTTTGTACGAGGCATACGATATGTTCTGTGAATGAGCTAATGAGCTAGTTGGTGGACTCGAAAGCCGCCCTACAATATACATATTGTTTCACGTAATTAGGCCAAACTTTAAAAACACGCATATGCCGCGTAGCTGGACCAAACAGGCTAATGTTGTTTGGCGTCGCTTGGAGATACTCAGATTACTTTTTGCATTCCACCTAGTTACATAATTATTCCTAATTAATTAACAGACTTCTCTGTAATTGTAATTAGAAGAAAAGTGTCAATGAGAAAATTGTACAGCAACATGAAAAACTCCCGATACAGTTTTCTATTGCTCAATACGTGCTACATATAAAGGTGTCTTAAGCACGTCGCGCTGCCCGCATACATTTCCCGGTTAAGATTTCTGTTGCGCAAGCTGCCCCGGCGACGGCAGCTTGATTGGCGCATAAGAAACAGAGAGTGACGTAACTACGCTTTCGTAAGTATTGAAGAACCCGCCCAGCAACTGATTTGTGTTGTGACACTGTTATGGGAAGGTCACGTATAGTGAGGGCTCCTGAAGAGCAAAGTGCATACGAGGCGTGGCGAATTTCTTTTCTCACTGGTCCACTCTTTGTGGGTGCACGAAGTAGTGGCGCAAGCTAAGTCGCAGGCCGTCGAAACGTCTTAGGCTGATAATTAGGCAAAATGCATGTGAATGTCGCTACGTAAAGAATTTCAAATTACGTTGCTATGGGTAATGGTTCTAGTTGTTGTTTACAGCTTCGCTGTCCAACCACCTTAATACAGTCCTCCGTGTCATTTTAGTAATCAACTTTCCCGACTCATTCCCACCGAGAGGGCTTCGCCGTGCTGCTTTTTGCAAACAACGACTAGAAAAGCGCTGGTACTACCAGGTTTAACTTCTTAACTGCGAACATGTTCAAGAATCCAATAAATTCAACCAGATATAGCAGGAGAGATTTCGCCGATGCGGCGACGGCGACGTGGATATTGGATTATCGCGAGGCTTCCTACCGTCGACGACTTAGAACACGTTCGTTCCCAACTCGCCGAGCTAGCATCCCACTTTCTTTCGCTTTTTTAAATCTTTTCTCTCGCTGTGTAACTTCGGAGTGCACAAATTATTGCCCAAAAAGAATTCTCGCGAACATCCGAGGTATTGAAATCAGGTGGCCGAAGGGACTACACAAGCAAAAGCATGTAAAAACCTCAACGGGAGCACAAGGTGCGGCTTTCACCGCACGGAACTCGTGCTCTCCCGGGCGGCCCACATGGCTTCCTCGCCGTCTCTATAGCTAAGCAGGGACGAGGCGGCGGGAGGGTTATGACTGGCGCAATTTGCAACTCATCTGCATAATCATGTTTAGCGAGGCCCCCCGTGTTTCTACTGGAGGCACGTAAACCTGCTACTCTGGAGGCCAGACTGCGACTCGCCGTTAGCTTTGCCGACGACGTGCCCATAGTGGGGCAGCCGCGCTTTGCCCGCCCTCCTTCCTTTCTTTCTTTCACGCCCCGTTTGACCGAAGAAGAGCACAGATTTCTCGACTGCAGCCGTCGGTGCTCGCTCGCGGTGCGCCTCGCCCGCAACAGCCGCGAAGGAATTAAAGAAACGCGACTATTCGCACGGAGTTTCAAAATATGCCAAATTTTGTTTGATTGATTTTATATAAGCGGGCAGCTCGTTCGTTTTAAATCCACAAGGAACGGTGCATTGCGTGCTCGAGTTTTTAGCACTCGCACCGATATGACTGCTACGTCAATTTCTAAACGTTGAATTTTTCTTTTGCGCGATTCCAAGTTTTGCTCAAGGTTTATTTTGCTTCAGAATAGTACACGTTGTACCGCTGTGTGTGTGTGTGTGTGTGTGTGTGTGCGTGCGTGCGTGCGTGCGTGCGTGCGCGCGTGTGTGTGTGTGTGTGTGTGTGTGTGTGTGTGTGTGTGTGTGTGTGTGTGTGTGTGTGTGTGTGTGTGTGTGTGTGTGTGTGTGTGTGTGTGTGTGTGTGTGTGTGTGTGTGTGTGTGTGTGTGTGTGTGTGTGTGTGTGTGTGTGTGTGTGTGTGTGTGTGTGTGTGTGTGTGTGTGTGTGTGTGTGTGTGTGTGTGTGTGGGTGTGTGTGTGTGCGCGTGCGTGTGCGTGCGTGTGTGTGTGTGTGTGTGTGTGTGTGTGTGTGTGTGTGTGTGTGTGTGTGTGTGTGTGTGTGTGTGTGTGTTTTGGATGCGGAAAGCTTGCATGTGTCGTTGGGGACTGCCTCTCCCCGTGGGGGATATTCACTAACACTCCCCCCCCCTCCCCCCTGGATGGCAGCGATGGCCTAGTGGTTGAGCATCTGCTTCGGGAGCGTGAGGTACTGCGTTCGAAATCCGCTGCTACCGGTAACTAGGAGGAAGAGGAACAAACTTTATTCCGCAGAATAAAAGAGAAGTACGCAAGCAAGAAGTACTCTGCAGTAAACGAAAGGCAGGATATGTAAGCGAGTTGAAAAAAAGGAAGCTGTCTCTGCACTACCGGGCAGCCCGACTTCCACAAGTGAAGGCTATACTCGGAATTCTTCTAGAAAGCAGGTTGCGCGCGTGCACCGACTAATGCTTATTTCAACCGATACCGCGCAAAACAGTGCAAGGCTTACTGCCTATAACTACGCGCGAGCTATCCTGTCACCGCTTCTCAGTGTGGGCAAAACTGAGACCCCCATCTTTTTCTCTATCTCGCTTTCGCTGTAATCGCGCCCGTTGTTATTCCTCGCTCTTGCGGCAACGCACACGTCAACACGTCAACAGGCGCGCGCCCCTTTGCTTTTTCAGCGCCGATGTTTACATTCACGTCAAAAGCGCAGCATGGCGGGGGCAGCTCCGGTAGGTAAGCAAAGGAACGCCAACTTCGCCTGCCCCGTCTTACGCCATGCTCCCACGCTGTCCCGCTCTCGAGTGGACACCTCTCACGCGTAGCTAGGCTGCGTGGCAAAACACAGACCAAGGAGCCGACCAGTGTTTGCGGGTCGCCGCGAGGTCAGGTCGGCTGTCGCCGCGGGAGAGCGTCAGGAATGTGGTGCGGGCCACCTCCCCAGCCCATGCCTCCACGGCGAATGCCTCTACGTCGCAATGGCGTGAGCTAATCAGCCGGCCTGCCCGTCGCAGACTGCGTTTCGAGGCATGCCACTGTGACCGAAGAACTGACCACTCTCGAGAGCAGAGGAACCGGCGGCGGAGCCGTTGATTGGTTCGCTTATACGGATAGGTAGAAACGTCGGTGGTTATTTTGCAGACGGGCAGCTCTCCGCAAAACGGAAATTGCGGGTTCATGAAAGAATGGTTTTATGCTCTTTATGTGGAATAGAGCTTTGCTCTGCGAGAGTGGCTGTGCTTCGTGAAAGGAGGGAAACGTGCAAGATCTAAGCTGAATAATAATAAAAAAAATACGTATTTCTGGCGTTCACGTTGGAAAACATGTGAAGTGAAGCTTTAGTCAAGCGGAGTGTGTTAAATTCTATGTGACTAAAAGGCGATGCCTACAAATGTGTTTACTTTCACCATATGCAGCGCGCAAACTCGTGCAATGTTTATGTTTATCCACCGGTGCACGAAGGTCGCAGCAATAATCTTGTGCAATTTTTATGCCTATGCCCTACACTGCTTACAAGCTATGCCAAGTGCAAACACCAATCCAGGCGGATGCACAGCGGCACATACAGAATGGCTAACTCAAAGAAAATCAAGTAAATAAAGAAAGCCCAATGAATGTATGCACTATTCCAGTAAGACGTCTGCGTACTTTAATTTACCTATCAGCCGGCGTTATGTATGGAGGTTTTAGGAAGAGATTAATATTTTTATTACGCAGAACTAAGATGGCGCTTGCTGGTGCTGCTTTGTGCGTCAGCACACAGAGGTCATACGCGTATAAACCCGTTTGCTGGTACTTGCATTCGGCGCACGTATAGGTGGTCTCCTGCGGGTTTTGCCGGCTCCCTACGTCATATCCGAACACTATCAGCACCGCGTCATCATGCCAACGATAATCCAAAATTTGAAACAAGGAAGACAAAAAGCGACCTTCTATGAATCCCTTCCTGACGTTGTTGGTTGTTTCCACTGTCGTCGTAATGCTGTTCGCGCTGGCACATAAAAATTCTTCTGGGTTGTCCCGCTATATGTTTCAAAGCAAAGCTTTCTTTGTGAATCCTGCCGGGACTTGGCTGACGATGGAAGAAGAAGAAGAAGAAGAGAAGAAGAAGAAGAAGAAGAAGAAGAAGAAGAAGAAGAAGAAGAAGAAGAAGAAGAAGAAGAAGAAGAAGAAGAAGAAGAAGAAGAAGGAGATGATGATGATCTAACAGTGGCAACAGCAGCAACCGAAGCGGTGGCGAAATGGTAGAGCGTCCACCTCGTATGCGGGAGTTACTTGGTTCGGATAGTGGTGCCACCGGGAAACCCACCGGTTCTTTATAATTGGTAGAGATGTACCAGGCCCTGGTGCTAGGTTTCTTAAATGGGTACTCCACTCAAAAGGGGGCCCCATAGAGATTTGCGAGGGCTTTTGGGCGACCCTTGCCCCCCCCCCCCCCCCCCCCCACCACAGCTTTGCTGAAATAGTGTAGCATTCGCAGCTGCTGTGGTAGGCAGGCGAGTGCTGGCACCTGGTACCTGGCCTGTAAAATTGGTACAAGCGCGCTCCCGGCTTGATGCTGGGCAACTACGGGAGTTCCAGGCGCTCGAAAGGACACACACCTATTGGTACGTTGGCGGCATGGGACCGCCAGACCCTTTTTTCGAAAGCTGTTTGGGGCTTTTTTTCCCTTGGTTCTTGCAAAGCAAGGGTATAGGTCTTACGAGCCTCTCCCACTCAACGCGCCATAGGAAATTCGGACGCCTGGCCGGGGGGCTGCTTTTACTCCACTTATAAACTTGTGGGTGTCCAGCGGTGGCGATCGAACCAAGTACCTTCCGCAGCTGAGCCGGGCGTCCTGCCTGCCGCTACTGCTGCTGCTGCTGCTGCTGCTGCGACTTTGTCAAAAAGTGCACACAGAGAAAAATACTCACATACCTAATCGGCTTATAGAGCCATCTGTGCTACACCTATATGTGTGCCACTTGCCGGCTCTGTTTTCTGCTGAATCACGCAGTGAAGCAACCAAACGCTGCCTATATATAGTCGAGAAAACAAATATAAGCCTTCAAGCGCATAATTACTTCATGAAAGCGAAACTTCCTGTGCCTTCTTTCCCGGGTTTCAGCGCGTCGTCTCGGTCAACATCTGAACGAGTACAATGGGCCGAATCTGGAATCAACGTCGCAGAAAAGTGAACCAATCCCGAAGACAGTGTAATTCGCGTTCGCGTCGTTGGGGTATCCGCGCCTTGCCGGTTCGGCACGCAGGCAAGTAAATTATATGGTGCAAAACGCTGTTGCGAAGACGAATCGTGGTTTAGCCGCCCCCCCCCCCCCCCATTTACTTACACGCTTCACATACATATTCAAGGTGCGCATCGCATCTACATAATTCTCTTATTTGTATTTTTCTCTTCATTCCTTTAAACTCGTTCATCTCAGACCATACAGCACGGGTGAGTAAAAAGTGGAAAACGCGCTACCGTTGGCAAGAGGACCGATCTGGAGGCTCTTGAGAATTGTAAGCACTCCGTCTGTTGTACCCCGCTGCGATATGCACTGCTTTCGCGGACGGTGAGACGCGATGGGCAAAAACAAGGGAAGCGTGTTCCCCCTCTCTGTCCTCTTACGCAATACTGTCATTCATACCCTGACAGCGGGAGCCGCGCCCCGCCGGCGGAGGTGATAGACGTGACGCAAGCCCACTCGTATAAGCGCGACTCGCACGAGCACAGGAGCGCGTCAGACGCTGAGCACCCACTCGGTCGTTACGAAAAAGACGAAGACGCCGCTGATACACTTCGGGTCGCCTCCCACGCAGCTGTTCCGACACGCTGTTCAAAAGACGGGTCGGCAAACAGTGGCGATGCTCCAGCGAGCAGCGCGCGATCCTGGAGGAACCGAGGGAAACTAAGATTAAGCTTCGACATCACGTATAAGCATGCACGCAACACGAGAAAAAGTAAGAAAAAAAAAGAAAAAGGAAGAAAAGTGGTGGTGAAAATTTTCTTTCGCGCTTACCGCTTGCACGCGATGAAAGACGAGCCCGCGGTAAATGACACTGACATCGAGATAAGTGGACCAGAACAGAGCTAAGTGCATTGACAAGGTTCTGGGAAAAGGAGGGAAAGGGTGGTTTCGGGTGACGGGGGAGGAGAAACGCCGGTGCTTCATCGTGGGCGGTACCTTGTACACGTCCTTCGCTTCCTCGCACTTCCTGCAGTTTTACTCCGTCCTGCTAATTGCGTGCAGCGCTGCAGAATATATACAGCTAGTTTCAGTCAATCACTGATCGAACTCGGACAGCCGGTTTTGCCCTGGAGCAGTTCCTCATTTGCAGGTGCATGGCTTTCTGTACGTCCGTGGCTGCATCGAATAGACCATGGCGACTGCGCCTTAGCAAGTCACGATTAGGCTTGATTTGCTGTTTCATACCTGTCTCGCTAGGTGGAAGCTAGTGGTAGAGAGAACTGCGGAACTCTAATGAAGGGAAAGGCATATGACGAGAAGTACTTTTCCTTTATTGACCAGAGCCCAATCATGTCGTATAAGCATAGAATGGCAAGTCTATAAAGACTGTGATATACATGCTATGTATGTATGCGTTTTATTTCTAAGTGTGCTCTAATTTCTCTTCCGTCTAAACCTTAACAAGACACATCCAGCCAGTAAGCCTAAACGGTCTATAGACTTACGGTGTTATAGTATAAACTGATAATGCATAAACTTTTTTGAAGACTACCTGCGGGCACTAAAGGCGCGTTAAGCTGCTCGTGTACATTAAACGTCACTTTATATGGAGGCGCACGGTGAACCTTCATAACATCCGGCCGTGGGCTCTTCGCAATTCGTCCCTTGATTGGCTTATAGCGGCTCGTGCTTCAGCATCGCTGCGCGTATTTAATCGGAACCGTGCGTGTAGCCTCCGTTCGCGTAAGCCCAAGACTGCCTCGCGCTCGACGACGTGGCATGCGGCGCGGAGTGCCCATCCGGCCGCGAGGCTTTGTTCGCGCTCCTTCGCGTAATGGGCGCTCTCCCCTTTTGTGCAGCCATCAGGCGACAAAATAAAAGGCGCGGCGGCAACTGCGACAACGTCGGCGACGAACGGCTCTACAAAGAAGCAGCGGCGCCAAGCAAGCAAGTCAGAGTCGCGCGGCACGCACGAACGCGTGCTGCTACGCTTGCGTTCCTTACGCCAGGCGCCTCAGTTTGCTCAATGGCAGCCGTGAAGATATGCAAACGAGCGAACGCGCTGGCAGCACACGCGGAGAAAGGCCGGAACGTCGCTCGCCACCACCACCCCCCCCCCCTCACCTCTCTCCCTCCTTCACATTTAGCCTCTCTTCGCAGGTCGCGTCTTTGCTTTCACTTTTGTTGGGAAGTAATGAGAAAACCTTAAAAAGAAAGGCCTTCAGTGAAAATGAGAAAGCCTCAGAAGTAGAGGGAGGGGCCGACTATGTGAAGACTTCATCTTGATACAGTCTCTCGCGCTCTAAGTTGTAAGGAAGAGCATTTAATGCACCCCTGGGACCTCTCTCGCTCGATGAGCCGTGATCATGGCCTTTGTCAGGCCAAAGCGGATCGAATTCTCCCGTCTCGCGGAATGTCACTTCAGCGAAAGTAGCATTTTTGTTTTCTTCTAGAGGACTAAGCAATACTTTCTGCGAGTCTCTCATTCTCTCCCATTTTTTCTTTATCCCATCTCGAGAACCCAGGAAACGTATATAGTGATCTTCTTACGTGCCCCGTCGTTCTCAGGTTGCGAGTGACACCGTAAATCAAAACAACTGCCGGTGGAAGCTGTCGTTCGCCGAAAGAAAGCGAGGCGGCACTGACACGTGGACAGCTCAAACGAGACGTGCATTGCTGGAAAAGGGTTATTTGTTTTCGCGAAAGGAGAAGGTAGATAGCTGGCGTTGCGATCGATAGAGCTACTGCTACTGCTGCCACTGCTGATCGACGCGAGGCGTTCGAGAACGTAATGCTGAGCATCGATCTTGTCCCCGTCACTAATAAAGCGACGATAAACGAACGCTTCAGACAACTTCGGAAACGAAACTCCTCAGTTACGATACTCTGTCCCACGGAAAATGGGCAGGGCGGAGGTGCACCGGAGTAAGTAGGTACAGCGAGCGACGTAATCCACACCGCGTTGCCTCCAAGCGTCGCCGCCAAGTGTCGCTGTCAGCCACATCGTTGCCGAGAGCGGCAATGCCTCTAACGACGCCACATGTTTCAAACGTTTGTTGCCGTAAGCATTCTGTGCTAGAGAGGGTTGATGACTCGGGTATCTCGGCTAGTGTATTTCTACTGGTTGCGTTGCGTTAAAAAAGAGGGAAACAAAATTCTGGAAGCAAGCGAACATGCTTTTACGAGTACGTTAGGGCACGTGCTGCAACGGACACAAGACAAAGACGAGCGATCCGCTCAACAAGTGCAGCGCTTATCCACGGTACGCACTCAGCGTGCCGCACAAGAATCTGCGTATTGCGGCAGAGTGATGGCGGCGCACAGGAACTTGATCGGCCGACGTTGGTCTTGGTCCTCCTTTATGAACAATCTGTCACGCAGAAAAGTTTTGCAAGCTTTCGTGCGGATGCTCTCAGAAGTATTCAACGAGCTTCTGTAGGGGAACCTCCCTGCTGAACAGTATAATGTGTCGAAGATGTGCGCGCGCACACGGTTTCCTGAGCATGTTGCTTCTCCACAATAATGGCCTTAGAGGGGAGAAGCCCACGCCTATAATTCTTTCTATCTCGCCAGTTAAGGCCAGTATATTGAAAGTATCGAAGCCAGCAAACACGATAACAATCAACACTGTTACTATGTTATATTAATCATCAATCAACTATTCATTATTAGTTCATTAATAATATATTTTTTTCCAACGGCTACGATGTTCTTCTTGAAATAGCCACTCGTCGAACGTCCATGCCTGTCTCGAATTTCGTTTTATGTACACTTCCGATAACTTTAATTCCTTTTCATGTGTTTGAAGCCACTGTTTATAATTACAAAAACAAATCTCCAGGATGCCTTACCTTATATATTTACAATTTATTATTATTATTATTATTATTATTATTATTGTTGTTGTTGTTGTTGTTGTTGTTGTTGTTGTTGTTGTTGTTGTTGTTGTTGTTGTAGCGGTTGTCAAATGCTTAACGCAACGTAAATAGGTCCTGCGGGATGAAGCCCTAGTTTACGAGCAATTGCCATATACGTCGCCTTGTACTCTTGAAAACGATAAAACATTCTTCTTTTATACGCCGTCATTCTGCATAGATGTCCAACAGTACGGAGGGTGCAGATTAAGTTAGTAACGTGGACCCGTAAATTTCACAACGCGCTTGAAGCACGCAGTGCACCACATTTTCTTGCCTCCGGGCTTAGATAGAAATGACGAGAGTGTAATAACATTAGCGCCATAATACGTTGAAACAGGCGATTACTAACAAGAGCGCTTTTGTAATAAAGAAACTACGGAAAACAAACGTACTACAAATTCAAAGGATGACTCTCACCACCTGGCAAGAACAACCACACTTAGCGGCGTCGAGATGACTGACTGGGGCCTCCTAGCATGGCTGCTCCCAAAATAATAGAACCGCCTCTTGTTAGTGTTGCTCAAATCACCCGCTTATACGCAATGCGCTGCGCTCACTCTTTCTACCCTAATGGCAGCCGCAAATGTGGGTCGACTGCTGTATAATTACACGCCTGCAGCCTTCAAATTACGCGTGGCTGTTAACTTTACTTTCGCAGCAGCGATCAACCGTGAAAGTCCTTTCGAAAGCACATTGTTCTCTCGTGTTCTCCAACGCATTTTCTCTTCACTTAGCCGGAGGGCGGCCAGCTCAGTTAAACGCCCTTTGTCTGTCCGGACGTCCGCTTCCTTCCTCTCCGTTCGCAGCGAGCTCGCAAATATCCGGACCCCCCCCCCCCCCAGCCACCCACGGACGGAGAGGCAGCGAAAATTGCTCTCTTCAGTCACCGCACGGTGGGTTCGAGCCTCGGCTGACGCGTTTACGGCCGCGTCGACGCACGGCGTCATCTCTTTCCGCGCAGTTGCAAAGGCGAAAGCGATCTGCACGCAACGCTTCCCAATGGCGTCGGGATTACGCGTTGCTCTCGCGCGCGGCTTACACATAGACCCTCAGCGTGCCGAGCAATCCGGGCGAGAACGGGACAGCCAATTATATATTTAATCCTGAGCGTGCGGGGAGAGGAACCGGGATTCGGGGGAGCACGGGGATGCCCCGTTGAACGCCAGTCGTCGCTCACAAATCAAAACTTTTCTTTCCCTGAGCAGCGAAACTATTCGATGTTGCTTCTTTAATGCAACCTCAGTACATCATTCAGAAGTTAATCAACATTTTTCCATTGCCCCCGCCTTCATCGCTTCGCCAATCCCCCGCCCTTCTTTTGTTCCCCGCCCTAGGAACACGCACAGGATAACATGAACTGATACCCACTCGCTATAAATTCAGTCTTTCTCGAAGCCGGAGCTGAGCTCGCCTCGAGTCACGCGCTCTCAAGGAACACTATACGCTATTGTCCCGTGCAGCGAAGAAGAAGGAAAAGAAAAGCAATAAGGCGCGATGGCGAGAAATATGGAGCGCGATTAGCGGGTCCTCCTCATAAACATTGATTGGCCCAAGGCTCGCGGGTGCTTGGCCCGAGCCTCCGATACATTGTTTGCTCGCCAGCGTGCGGCCGTGTCCCACCGGTCGCGCTGGCCTAATGGCGCGAGCGCGCCTCCGTCGTTATAGAGCAGCGCGGGTGGCAGTATGCCGGGGCGTGCGGTGGACGGGGGGGGGGGGGGGCGGAGAAGGGGGGGTCACTAAAAGCCATATCCTACAACGAGCGTGGCACACACGACGCGTTGTTGCCTTTATTAATCACCTCTCCGCGTAGCGCGATGGCTGTGTGGATTAGGGCGGCCGCCTTCTTCATTCGAGCGCCACCGTGTCAGCCTCGCTCTTATGGAGCGCCGAGACTGGGTGGGAAAGGAGAAGGGCGAGCGTGAGGAGGCCATCATTTGTGGCTGCAGCTCCAGAGTAGCGTCAGCAGTAGCAGCACCAACAGCTCTTACGAGCCGCTGCTTCGGGAGGTTCTCAAGGCGCGCAGCACATAGGCTCCTTAATGCTCCGAGAATCCCAGTGAATCCCCTACCAGCCATCTCTGCTTTCGGTGCTTCTTTGCGTTGCCGATGTGTCGCAACTCGCTCTCTTTCTCTCGCTACATCTTTCTCTCTCTCTGTCTACCTGTCTCCTTCCTCATACACCGAGATGTAGCTCGCGCGGCGGGTCGTGGAACTACGCCCGAATGCAGCCAACAGACTCAATCAGTTCAGCGTTGGCAATCACTGCATTACTGACGCGTGGGGCCGTGTGTCTCCCCTGAGACTTGAGCGCTTGCCTACAACACGACTTTCGGACGGGAAACGGCATGCACACCGAGGTCCCGAATAATTGGGTCCCCGCTATCCACTTAAAGGTCGGATCTCGTCCATCGATTGCCGGGCAGTACAGGTCGCCCGCTTCTTGTTCGCCCTGGTGATCCTCGAACCTCTTTTGCCTCTGGCTTGACCAAGTTTCGGTGCTTCGAAATTTTTCGCCGAGTGTTTTGAGCGTGAGAAGATGAAAGATCACCTCCCCTCTTGTCGATCTCTTCCTAGGCGAAAAAGAGTGTGTTCACTGTATACGGACCGAAAGAAAGCGTAGGGGATTTGGCAGCAAGTTTGACCATATCGTTACAGCTCGCGACCGCTAAAACGTTTAAGAACGATAGGACCTTATGACGAAGTTTCAATTCTGCAGTAAGCTCGATTGAGAATCGGCGCTTTGGGAATAGCTGATTCTTTCTTTCTTTCTTTTTCTCTTTCTTTCTTTTTTCTTTCTTTCTTTCTTTCTTTCCTTCCTTCCTTCTTTCTTTCTTTCTTTCTTTCTTTCTTTCTTTCTTTCTTTCTTTCTTTCTTTTAGTGCAATAGCATTATAAGTGGTCCTCACACATTTGTCGGTAATCGCATCCCAAAAAATGTGGGCCAATTCCGAAGCCTGTGCAGTTTAACATTGCGTCTGAAAGCGCTAGCTGTAACTAGGGAATATAATAAGAAATTGGCACATGACATGAGTGTCAGGCGTTTTACAGAGCGGTTTTGGCACAAGAGGAGCATGCGTGTTCTCGTGGCTTATAGATTGTAGCATTGAGATGCTGTGCTGGAAGAGAGATATTTCATCCCAATATTGGTCGCGCATATTTTTGTAGCACTGAAGGCAGGCTTCATAAACTCTAGAGGTATCTAACAAGATTCTATGTATATATGCTATCGCATACTTGGAGAGCTAGCGTTGCTTTTGTCCAGGCAGCCTTCTTTTCGTTAACTGCATTTAAGGAGATATTGGCGTCAGTACATGGCATCGCAGCTACTTTCTTCTGATGTGATCGTTGGGATCAAAACGGTGATTGTAACAGAAGCAACAATAAGAAAAAGAGTCACATCAATTCTAGAGTTCTCCAACAAACCAAATGTTATTGGGAGTTCCCAAAGTATAAATATTTCCGTGCGCCTACAACTGAGTCTTTTCTTGAGTGTTCTGTTGGCAGTACGACACACAAACACACACACACACACACACACAAACACACACACACACACACACACAAACACACACACACACACACACACATACACACACACACACACACACACACACACACACACACACACACACACACACACACACACACAGACGCGCGCGCGTGTTACGTTAATTGAATTTGGTGCAACTTTTAGATTTCTGATTCCTCCTAAAGCCGTGCTTTTGCGTAAGTAGCAATCGGTTGCAATTTTTTTTATGGCCACGGACAACAAAATGTTTTCTTTAATGATAGGGGCCACCAATCCAAAGCATGTAGATTTGCCTAAAGCCTCTTACGGACGGTGAGTATTTCCACATAAAAAAGAGTTAAAAGCGACATGGCCTGATAAATCCCTTTTTTAACCTGATACAGCGGGTAGCGAGCAGATCGGTGCAAGAATGACTGGCGGCATCGTGATTATATGTACATATCTCAATACAAATCACAAGACTAAGGCAAGCAAAATAAAAGATACAACATGCGAAGTAAAAGAAAGGCAACAGCGCTATTCGGAAAACGATAGTTATGTCTCGGCGAAATTATTACATTTAGCTGCACTGCGCCGAAAAAGAGAGAACTTAAAAGTGTTAGGTCTTGCAAAATAAGGCACTAGTGCACGTGTTTGGTGATTTCGTGTATGTTTTGTACGTAATATGCACGGGCAAGTATGGAGCGCCCACTTCCGGTGAAAGGGTAGGCCCAATATCATACTTATTGCTGCCTTTATCATTCCTTCTTGTGTCAGTGTGTCTGCGCATCTTTCTTCCAGTAGCGTGAATTCCCACCAACTTGATCAACCTTACGTAGTTTTAATTGCTTCCTTTGGAATTCAAGTGACTCCATGTTCTTGTCGATCAAAATCTCTGCATGGGAGTAAATAAGTATAACATTATGGTAACTGCGTCTCACAGCTCTCCGTTGAATGAGTTCTAAATTACGTTCTACTTGGTCTAACGGTTATATAGCTCCTTGGAGTACTCGATTATTTTTTGGTCGCTAAACGAAATATATATGTATAAGCAACTATGCATTTATCGTAGAATGCCTTGATGCACTCTGCCGCAAGGACACCGCTCACGAAAGCTTTCTAAATCCTGCTTATAGCTTTTACTGCCTTTACATTTGCTTAACTAAAAAGGAAATTTGGTCTTTAGTTATTATTATTATTATTATTATTATTATTATTATTATTATTATTATTATTATTATTATTATTATTATTATTATTATTATTATTATTATTATTATTTGGTGTGAAGACAAATATACACTTGACAGCAAAGGGAAAGCGAAGAACAGGCTGGCAACTGCCACCGGAAGGGGCACATGGCCTGCCTACTCTTGATAAAGGAGGAGACAGAAAGAAAGAAATGAAAGATAAGAGGAAGGGGAAGAAGGAGGAAAGAAAAGGCAATATGACAAATCTCAAAAGTAAAGCAGAACGCACACAGTAGAGGCCACGCACCGTAGTGCCGGTCACTGCAGGTAACGTCGCTTAATAATGTTAAAATAAAAGAAATGGTGTTTGAGGTCTTCTAATTTGAAGACAGAAATAAGCTACAAACGTGAACCCGATTTACATCTAGAAAAGCAAGGAGAGCTCGATGAGCCTGATCGCGTCGAGACGCACAACCACTGGGGTCACAAACGTCCGTCGAGTGTCGTGTATCGCAGGCCAAGGCGATGGCAGTCCATCAATAGAGACGTGCGTTGCGCAATTAAAGCGGGACACTGCAGGTGCCACGTGCTGAAGTGTCTCGCAGCAATGGCAAGACGTACACGATGGACTGGCCACGCATAGACCTGGAAACGCGGGTAGTGCGGTGTTAAACAGAAGTGGCGATAAAACGCTAATAAAGAAATCAGAGCGCGTTGGGCAAGGAACAACCGCTGAAAGAAGAGAGACAATGCGCTGCCTATTATTCTTGCACGGTTCAATTTACGCCTCGGAGTGTGCGTAAATCTAACCAGCTGCGTGCCCCTTTCGTGCGCTCGCTTCCCTTAGGGAGTGGGCGGTCCATCTAATTTCCACAATAACATTGTTGCGCTAGGAGACACTACACCGATAAGCTGAGGACTAAACTTTGATTGCACATACCTCACTACCGAAGGTCAGTCGCATTGTTATGCTACGAACTTTGCTTTCGATTCTTCTCCGACCTCAGACAAATGTGAGCTGGATCGATGTAACAGCGCCACATTGTTTCTGGGGCTCAGTAAACACAAAGAACTTCGGGTCCCGCCAAATCTACGTGCGTAAGCTTCCCCCCAACACACAAGCGCCCACGACGAGCACGACAAGCAAATGTCAAACGAGAAAAGAAGCGAACTTTTCCATCGTAGCAGTGTATAAATATGTGTAGTCCCAATACATGCACTTCGATTCAATAAGAACAAACGAAGAATGTGTCTGTCGTTGATGATTTCCTAAAGTAAGCGGCACGATCAAATGGCGTAGCACACGCGAGCGCGGCTGTTTCATTCCGTTGACATCGCACACACGCCTCTTCCCCTGTATGTGCCAAGAACCCTGAATACCGCGCCGCTTTTTGCCTCTTCCTTCCTCGCCGGAAGAGCAGATCAAGCGCGCCCTGCGCCGGTCTCTCAGCCGAGACTCCATACCGACGACGACGGGCAGACTGATTGGACTAAACTTGTTAGCATTGATCGCCTACGCCCACGCGGCACGCTTTCATCGTCCTATTTCGCCGCAATGTGTCGACCTTTAACTTGCTTAAGGCTGTCCCGACAACGTCCAGTGCCCCCGCCTCCCCCTCTCCCACCGCCGCACACACTTTCTCCCGTTTTTCTATATTCCTCTCTCCTCCTGCCTCTTTTCATATTGGCTTAGCGAATGAGTCTGTCGAGTCCGTATATAAAGGAGACTTTGTAGCCCCTCCCACTCCCCCTGAACCCCCTACCCCCTCCTTGTTTCCAGAAACAGTGAAAAACACAAGCACACGTTTGCGAAATTTCGCCCAGTTTTGTCTCTTTGAATTCAAGCTGTTCCGAGTTATGTCAAACTGGTCGGCGGGTTTAGTTGTAGAGGTGGACGTAGGGATGACAAATTTTAGCAAAAGTCTACGCCGAGTCCCGACGGAAAGAATGTAGTTATGCATATGGTGGAGTTCACAGAGGCTGTTCGTGCTTGTGCATTATTTGTCATTAACATGAACGAATTCGCGATATCTTCAGTCAATGTTAAAGATTTACCATCATTATTAATTAATAGGAAAGTTAAAATAAAAAGAATGTAATAACATTGCTCTGGTGACGAAAATTTTTTTTTTTCTTGGCAGCGATGGAATGCAACGTTGTAGGAAAGAAAGAACCGTCAATATGAGTAAAGGAAGCAACAGAGAGATAGAAAGGGCACATGAGGTTTCAATCTGAACCAAAGTATAAATAAATATATGTTGTAAAATAAACGATACAAAATTATACCATTGAAACAAGCAGGAAGAAAGCATTCGTAGAACGTCCTGCACAAACACGCAGCTGCCAATCGCAAGAGAAAGAGGGTTGACAGCCGAAGCGCGCGATTACAAAAATTAACATGATAAATAGAAAAATTTAGGCGCATTATTGAAAGCCTGTTAATAACACGTTACAGAAGTCTATAATAGGTCTAAATGAAGAGAACAAAAGCAGATAACGTGGGGAACGTGAACCAAAAATCGCTGTGCTAAGGTGCCTTGCGCGAGCTGTACTTGCCCATTGCTCGTTTGCCTTGGTTCTCTTCTTCCAACGCACCAACGGGCCTATTTAGTCTTCTCAACGACGCTTGGTTTGATTCTTCACATTGTGTCGGTGTTGTTTTTCGCCAATAGCTTCCCCAGTAATAGTCAGTGTAGTTATAAACAAATAAATAAGGGCTGAAACATTGGCATTGCTGATGTATAGGGCTGACTATCGACTATTTACGCTATCATAAGAAAGAAAGAAAGAAAGAAAGAAAGAAAGAAAGAAAGAAAGAAAGGAAGAAAGGAAGAAAGAAAGAAAGAAAGAAAGAAAGAAAGAAAGAAAGAAAGAAAGAAAGAAAGAAAGAAAGAAAGAAAGAAAGAAAGAAAGAAAGAAAGAAAGAAAGAAAGAAAGAAAGAAAGACGGGAATAGAAAAATTGAGCGGCTCTACAGGCACGCAGTTTCATGAAAGAAAAAGTGGTTTTCTAGACTTGCAGTTAACGGAATGGCTCGAGAGTGAAACACACACGCATCCTGGCAGGAGAGCTCGAGTTTGAACGCAAGTACTGCTGAGGCTGCAAGTGAACGCGAACAATACAAATGCAGGCAGTTTCTGCGAGCTTCAATAGACGTGCCCAAGCGTGTCCTCCGAAGTCGATCAAGCGACTGCGCAACAAACTGCACCCACAGTGGTTGCTCAGTGGCTGTGGCGTTGGGAAGCTAAGCACGAGGTCGCGGATCAAATCCCGCCCACGGCGGCCGCATTTCGATGGAGGCGAAATGCGAAAACACCATTGTAGCTGGATTTAGGCACACGTCAAAGAACCCTAGGTGGTCCAAATTATTCCGGAGTCCCTCACTACGGCGTGTTTCAGAATCATATGGTGGTTCTGGCAAGTAAAACCCCATAATTTAATGAATTCTTTTAACCAACTGCCTTTTACGAAGCAACGCAACATATAGCAGCCTTTCGCTGTACCTTCTTCGCGCATAATTACAAAAATGCAGCGCGATACCTTCTCGAAAAAACTTGCATTTAATCCTGCAAGCACTCTTAGCATGCTCTAGAAATAAAGCAACCAAATCAGATAGCTTGCAAATAAACACAAGCTCGTTTGTGTTTCGTATTTAGTATACGCGCGGCCTATAGCGTCACCTAACTTAACACCTTTCATTTATAAAGCCCCCCATTAATCTGAGCGCGAAAGAACAGGCACACAGAAGAAGAAACGCTACTGACTTTTTCTAACGATAGGCTATACTGAAGCACATATTTTCTGAGAAGTATTGTTAATTGAACAGCATAGTTGTAAAGTATATAAGGAGCTGTTCTGACACAAAAGGTTCATTTTCACGATTCCCAAGTGTTGGCTTATAGTTAAAGCTCGCAAGCCCTTTTAGAATTCAAAACATAGCTGGCGCTGAATTCGAATGCATATGCAGAAGAAAATCGGTGCAAATTGAAAAATCAGTTTCAGTAAAAAAAAATGATAATAATAACGTACGCTAGTCAGGACACCAAGTCAACACCCTTACTTTACCATTGCTTTCCCATTCCCCCGGTGTAGGGTAGCCAACCGGACGTTATTCTGGTTAACCTCCCTGCCTTCTTCTTTTCTCTTTCCTCCTTCCTTACTTTACAAGCTCTATCCGACTACCACGTTCGCGTTAGCAGGCGTCCGGGAGGGAGGAGCAAAGAACGCAGTTAACGAAGCCTCCACAAAGCAAGCCCGCGACTCCACGCTCTTCCAGTGGGCCACTCGTCACGAACCGCAGGCGACATACCAGGCCTTCATCTCGGACCCGTGCATTCACCTTGACGCGAAGCCACAAACGAGGCGAACACATTTATCGGCCCGATGCCGAAGGCCGTGCTCACCGACCCCATCCCGATCGAAACGACCCGGCCGCTCTAATTGGGCGTTGTGGACGCCGCGCACGTGCTTACGCCGAGTATTCACTCAGTGTTCTAACCCGAAGTGCCCTTGCCCTGGAGCTCAACCCTTGCAGATATATATGAAGATAGTCGGCGAATTGCGTTTAGAGGATTCTTGCGCTATTTTGCGTCCTTAGGAGTTCTTTCTTTTTAGCTTGTTTTGGTAAGATGCAACATGTCAGTAGACTAAGCTTAAAGAAAAATGGTTCTGTTGTGATCAGATTTATTTTTTGATCTAGAAAAATGTGCTACAGTATTCTTGGTTAGGCGTAATTTATTGTGGTTCTTATCGTTGTTGTTGTGGTTATCGTTATATCGTCGTCGTCGTTGATGTTATACATGCTGTTGTTTGAAGTAATGCTGCTTTTATCTTTTTATCGGTGAATGCTTAATGTATTGAGGATAGTGATTTCTCGTGATCACTAAAACCAAAGCTTACTACTCGTTCTCGCAATTAGTGTGGTAATTATTTATTTAGATCATATTCCTCGGCAATAGTTTGAGTTTCTTATTGTTGCAAGATTTCCGTAGTTGTAACATAAAACGCATGGACAGTGGGATTGGAGCTGTTTCATCACAAGGCAAACATAGTCGTACCCATCGGTCGTGCGACTTTAGCGAACGTTGTTCAACCACGGCCAGGAGCATTACGAGAGGGAACGAGGCGAGTGCAGAAAGGAGTGTCCTTATTCGGTACATTAGGCGCTCACTAAACGTTCTAAATATTAAGGTGGGCATTCTTATTAACTCGGTCTCACATATCCGTGAAGAAGTTTATTACCTGATTGCTCGTCACACAATAAGCCTGAACAAAGTGGTCAAATATATTTGTCCGCAGGACACAACAACAACGGCTGCTGAGTACGAGAGCGACCATGAGCCAACTACAAGGTACTACTCCCGAAGGATTTCAGGGGTGTTTTACAACGAAACTGTTAGCCTCTATATGTTGGGAATTTTTCGTCGGCTCGTGCTCATCCAAAAACAGCACCGCCACCCAGCGGCCTCGGTCACTCAGACAGATCTGAAACAGCAGCTAGAAAAGGACTTTGTCTTTGAGTTCCTGCGCAACATAACTCCGTCTTCTCATATATCCGAATTACAACCTGAAGCTATAATGTCTGCAGCTTGTGTGTAAGTCGTACTTTACTTACTTTTGACGTAATTTACTTCGAAACATTCAGTTAGTTTGATAAGGCACTTGCTCTCGGCGCAGGGCCTAGCAAAATGAGGATGTATGCTGCATTTCCGCACACGTGGGTGCGTGCGTGACGCACATGTGCACACAATGTGTCGGTCCTTGAGGCATGGGCGCTCTGCTCGTTCAATCTGTCGCACAGCGTGTGCTGCGGCCGTAACCTACACCTCTTATCGCAATTTCTAGCATTAGTGCACGAAGAACATCAGATCGACACTCCAAAACAGACTGTTTTGAAAGAAACTGGTCATCAAGGCGGATTCCCCATGCCTGTTATGTTTGCCGGCGCAGACGGCAGCTAGAAGAGTCGCTGTTCGAAGTGGAAAATCCCTGCTTATTCATTTTTCGAACATTTGCCTACACGTGCTCAGTACGTTACCTTCCTTTTAAAAAAAACACTGGTACATTTGTATGACACGTTAACTCCTTAACGTCCCTGCATTTACTTTATCCTCCCTCCTCTCTCTTTCTCTTATTCAAAGCATTTCTGGACATCTGAGCCGGCACGTTAACGCCTTTTTGAAAGCGTCTGAGCACATCTGCACGACACGTTGACACCTGGTTCAAGTCGCTTGCGCACATTTGCACGACACGTTAACAACACGTTCAAGCTGCGTTCGTACACCTGCACGACATATTAAATTTTTTTTAAAGCGTCTGCGTACGTTTGCACGACGCGTCAACTGGTTTCTCAGACTGAGTGCGTACCTACATCTGCACGGCACTTGCTCAAGGACACCAACCCAGTTGCCATGACCATGAAGTGCACGAACCATACAAAGTGTACAGCAGCTTCGAGCTGAGTGCTACAGGGCCACTGCACTGCTGAGCCGCGCGGCCACTATACATCCTTGGCCCGTCTATAGTTCAGATCGGTGCATGGATAACCTAACGGTAACGAATGAACGCTGCGCCACCCTACACGCGCACCCACCCCTTGGCATATCTCGAACAAACGCGCGTCTCGGGTGGCTGCTCTCCTGCGAACGAGCATGCTCTCTTACATGGCGGTCAGAGAAAAACCAACAACCCCGCGTGAGCTGCAAGAGCCGCAAGTCGCGCAGGCGCAAACCCGGAGAACGAACTCCCATCGCGCGCGATCTCGCTCTTCCTCATCCGTCACGGCTCGGTTGCTTTGCTCTGTACAGAAGCCCCTGCGCAGTGCCGCCGGTCGACTTGGAAACGGCACCGCCGCCGCCTGAATACCGCATCGATGCTAGCTCGCTTCGCTTTCACTGCTTCGCAAAGAGAAACGATATTTCATTTCTTACGGCTTGTTTTCCTTTACGACCGACGGAGAAACAGGCAGGGGAGAGGTGGGGCGGAACCTGCGAGCCGAGGGCGGCAGGTGTGCTTTACAGCCAAGCCACTCTGCTGTGCTGTCCAGGCTTGGGAGAGCGCCCATCGCACGGCTTTTTCGAAGGTCCGCGCGAACACTTTGCTCTTTTGTGCGTGTGTGTGTGTGTGTCTCCAGGCGTTTGTGCGCGCTGTCCTTTCGAAAGGCGCGCTGCGCAGCTCTTGTCGGACGCGCGCGGCGCACACACGCGAGCGCCGATGGCACAGAAGCGCGAGAAATCCTGAGCGAGTTATGTTTGCAGCAGCAAAGATCGATGGAGCTGGCAACAGCTTGCCCGACCAGGCTTGGTCGATGATGGCGGAAACTCTCGGCCGGCCTTCGCATCGTCCCTAAAGGGGAAAAAAAGAGAGAGAAATATGAAAGGGAACGAGGGGGGGGGAAACTGCTTGCTTGGAGAAACCTTGCAATACGCGTCGTTTTGATATCAGCGGTTTCTTGTCGTAGACCGGAAAAAAAGAGAAACGAACGCTACCGAAAGCGCGTTCAAACAATGGGGGTCGGTGCGTCTAGACGACTCGTAAATGTGACGATATAGGCCATCATCGTGCGCACGGTCAAAAATGTAAAATTTATATGGAATTTTTTTCATCTTTTTGTTGTCATTGTTGTTGTTGTTGTTCATCGGCTTTTCTTCTTTCTTTTTTCTCGCCAAGAAGTGTTTCGAGGGCAAGGCCACGAGGAATTCACCGAATTCGTTCAGTTTCGCAGCAAAGGACGTAGTACCTATAATCGCGACTAACGACAATAACGTTGACTACATTTACTGGTATTCCCGCGACAGATCGAACGATTGATACATCAAAGACGCTTCAGAATCTCTGGATGTACTAGGGCTGTATTTTCTGGCTGTCCTTAGTGATTATTCATCACCGAAGCGCTGCTTTGTTGCAAAGCTAGGACGGAATTATAGATGAACCAATAGAAAAGGGAGAAAAAGAGAGAAAAATAGAGAAACAAGAACTATTTTGGGGTGTTACAATTGGATGTCCTCGACTGCACCCATTAATCAGCCCGCCTGTAGTGCGTCAAGCATTGCGTTTTATAACATGACGTGAACCATTCGACTTTCTGGCCCGTATAAACGAGAAGGGACGTAAAGTGTGCATTCTTGCTCATATATCAATTGCTTGTGATTCATTCAATTTTTAGCATCGTCCGTGTCCTTACATTTCCAGCTAAACAGGACAACAGGTATAATACTTCAAGGGGACTGACTGTTGGGCTAGAGATGTCGTAGATGTGTGAATGGAGATGATGAGATTAGATTAGATGTGGGCTAGATGTAACTAGATGTGTGACTGGAGGTGCGGTCATGAATATAAGCGCACCTCAGATATCACCGTCTATTTCAATTCCTTAAAGGGCTCTGTCGTTTCACGGAAATGCCGGGATTTTAAAAGTTCTGCTCACCTTGAACGTTAATCTCCCTGCCTTTTCTCTCTCTTTCTTGGCTAGACAGTACTAACCTACTCATTTAAAAGGTCTTCAGAGAGGCTGTCACAGCCACCAAACCACCAAATTCCTGAAATCACTCTGATGGTTCAATCATGTGCTTTAGGGCATCGCGGGTGCACATTGGTCGTGGCCTTCGTCCACGTCTGTTCCCGGTGTCTGTGTCTAATTTTTATTTTCTTGCACTAAGTTTTGCCATCGAGACGACAACAAATCATGTGTAAATCTGAGTAACGTACTTCCTTGATGTCTTACAGGAGAGCTGGACTTGGCCGAGAGGAAGCTTCGCAACCAGTGAAGCATACCTGGGATGGAAAGTTCAAACTCGAAACTATAAATTACATATTGTTTACTTCAGTTCGCCATTCATTCGTTCATTCATTCATTAGTTGACCGAACAACCGACCAACCAATCTGCCCACCTATGGGATGAACGGATGACCATTCGATATACCTGCTGATTGACGACATAATTGACCGAGTGACTGACCAATCGAACATATGCTGCACATTCCGTCCTATATATCTGTGATAGTTACCGTAACGTTAAACACCGCGTTGATGCTTACGACCCGAGCGCACCGAGACAACAATCCACGGGCCTCCTTTGCATGTCGACCTCATGCAAATGCTCCGACCACCGCGTCGGAAAATCGAACCGGTGGTTGCGTACGCTAGGCAGCATAGCTTTCCACAGCAACAGGATCACCGCCGCGTCGGTTGAGGCGCTACAATGGTCTCCTCGCGTCGCAGCCCGCCGGTCAGAAAGAAGACCGCGTCGATTTGCCGATAGAATGTGGAATGCTCCAACAGCCGCAGGCGTCCTCGATTCGCGGTTTTGTTGTACCGATCGCCGCGGACAGGCCAAACAAGGGAGCATTCCTCGGCGGATCGAGCAAACGCCGGAAAACACTCGACAACGACAAATGCCCGCGGTAGAGGTAGAGCTCCGGGCTATTCGGCGCTTGTTTACGCTGGCACTATGGAGCACAAGGACAGAGATGAAAAAAAAAAAACGGAGCCTGTTTGGGCTCACGAACGAGTCATACCTCTTGTTTCCTTGCATTACAAACGAACTAGCGATAGCATAGTATATACCTACATGGGTAACGCGGGCACTGATTTACTTGTATTTTGCTTTCTTGTGTTATTATTATGTTTTCGTGGCACCAAAAAGTGCGTTCCCTCAAACAGTGAGTGAGTTATTTGAAATTCGAAACAACCTGAGTGTGGTAAATAGGTATTGCCGCTCACCCCACTCGATATCTTCCTTCAAAAGACGGAGCTAAATTTTCAGTAATATAAAAGAAAGAAAGAAAGAAAGAAAGAAAGAAAGAAAGAAAGAAAGAAAGAAAGAAAGAAAGAAAGAAAGAAAGAAAGAAAGAAAGAAAGAAAGAAAGAAAGAAAGAAAGAAAGAAAGAAAGAAAGAAAGAAACTATCAGGTTTCGTTGGCACCTCAAATTTTTTGTATAATTTAGGCTTTCGTCCCTGATCAATCACCTCTGTCTTGTGACCCGACAGACTTGCGTTATTACATACACCGCTGATACGGATATGGCGATACACCCTGACCATGCCTGAAGGGTAAAGCGGAACAGGTAAAATCAGTGGGATCACGCGCAATCTGCTATACTTTGTCTGACAGGGCAAGCACAAACCAAATACACAAACATATATTTTATTCACAGGAAAGGCAGAGAGGTCGACGTGAGCTGGTGCACTCTAGCCTGCTACTCTGCACTGAAAGAGGGGGGCGGGGTAGGGGGGGAGATGGCCCCATATGTGGTGCAGTGCAGTGTAGTTTGCTATATTGCAGCCTAGTGCAGTATAGTGAGTACATTGTAGTATGGAGTAGTACAGTGTACTAGTATAGCCTCTTCGCTAAAAAGTAAAGAACAAGAACAAAACTAGAAGTTGGCTGCGAGCTTTCTCGCAAGCCTTCCTGTTTGCTACCAGCGTCCACATTTGGGAACACTTTTTCTAAAGTCAGGTACGCCTCAGCGAAAAGTTTCAAGGCACCCAAATTACGCGACTTAGTTAGCCTGCATCGTGGTTTACCCTACTTGCAGAGCAGAGCACCATATGTCGGTTGAGGCGGCCATTAAAAAACAAAAGGAAATATCTTCGAGCAGCTCCCGAGGTATCTTCAAAATATGTGTCCCCATTTGTGGGCAGTGTTTATTGGCTTCCAAATGCTTTTTATGCCACCACTTTCTTTTTGTGATCTTCTGAAATAGTGTGAAATAAAGTTTTTTAAAAGTTATTTATTTCATTGCCCAAATTTTTTTTTTCGGAAGTGAAGAGGATAGTGAAGTACAGTGTAGTATAGAGACTACAATACACACGGAAGAAGGGGCCTCCCTCTCAGTTTGCATCTCGTTCACAATATGCATGATCATAGAAAATAAATAGCAGTTCTGAAGTAGACAGTGTGAAAATTAATCAATGTTAGCAGTATTGCTTATGTAATTTGTTAATGTAATCACCAGCTGTTGAACGAGAAACGGTATTATTTCGGACCATAATTTCGTAATGTTTAAATGGCATTTCCGATGGTGGAAATATTGTGTCTCGTGATACTGTCATCTTTGAAACGCATTACTTTGATTTATATTGTCAGTACGAACAAAAATGGAGTGCTTGCCGCAAGATTTCTTTTAAATCACATCTTCAATCGTTCAAAAAAATGGCGTTGTCTATTTCTAAAAACAAAAAGGTCTAAAAAACACAAGATCTTCCCGGGAGCATTAGTGTACCACCTGGCTTGTTTTTCCCCATTCGTCCATATTCGTTATTCTGGAGAGAAGACACGCTCCCACAGAATACACTGTTTCTTTTTCTTCGATAAGTTGCCTTAACTTCACCTACACAACCTCACCTTGCTTTAGTACCATCTTACTACTCATACCTAGAGCCCTTTACTAAGCCTTTACCTTTCTTTACTTAACTTTCTTTGTTATTTCTTAGACTTCATTACCTTTGGGACCGGACCACATATTTTGTTTAAGAAAGCGACATTTCCGGTTCCGGTTTCGGTTTTAGGTGTGCGCTGCTTGAACGAACGCATCTGGGTTTCATTTCAGCTCTCTTTACTAATACTTTACTAATAATTACGCATTATTACTGTTCCGTACATAGCTCTACGCTAACTTGGCGTGTTTTTTTTTTATCCAAGCTTTATCTTGACGCCTTTTTCTTTGTACTGTGTTCCCTAGAAGGCCTCAAATTGTCTACTTCACGAGACGAAACGGGTTTGACATCCAGATTCGACAAATCGATCTGAATTCGTCAAAAAGGAACATTGTCTTCAAAAGGTTTCTCAACAAGCTTTTGTTGCAGACTTCTTACAACTAGTGACGAGGTTTCTGACTATTTCTAATAAAGAACCAATAATCATGATAATAATCAAGCATGTTCTGATTATTGATGATCTAGATGACATTAAAAATTAGCAAGGATGGTGAGTAATTTTGGCGATTCGTTTGTGTGTGAACGTGTGCATGCCTGCATCGTGTGCGTGCACAAGTGAAAATTAACTCGATGTATGCATCAAGGAAAAGCTTGGTCTTTTCTTCTTAATTGATGCTGATCTTTACCAGCGACTGCCGCTGCTTAGAAAAGTACATTCATTAGGCGACAGAAAACAGTGACAGAATTTAAAAGGGCCCATTTACGCCATTCAAGCGCTGTTTGTTGTTTGACTTGAAAGTTTATTTCGTCGCCTGTTACAAGGACATCACCTGTGCTGAATTACCTCCTCGAAGATAAACGTAAAAGCCGTGTGTACCTGGGCACCGACATCTTGCTCAGTAAGCACACTCAACAAGGGGCTCGAAGGTTATCACATCAAATAGGCCGCAAGGCCTTCTAACCGGACCTGCGTCTGGTTAACCCCCCTGCCTTTCCTGTATTCTATTTCTCTCCCTCTCTCTCTCTCTTTGGACCACGAGAGAATCTGCCGCAACTGGCGCTTCATGAAAAGCACGGCTCCTGCTCCTAAAAAACCTCAGTCTGTAAAAGCTTGTCTGCTTTCTATCATAAAGAAGCAGACAACCACTCTTATACGGGTGCCCTTAACGTTGCTCTCACGCTCCCGCTTAGCGCAAAAGACGATTTGACGGCCTGTGCGGCAGTGTTAAATTTGTAGCGTTGCGCTTGGAGTGCCAGCGACGCTGCCGCCACCGTCTATACCAATCGCTTCGGCATCTGCTGAATTAATGCCTTTATATCTCAACCTCACTCCGAGACAGAGTTCGATGAGTATGACTCGGATGTCTTCCCAACATAAATGAAGGTGAACGAGGCATTCCTACTTTCTTTCTTTTTTTGATAGAAATATACCTCGGCGGGCCCAACTGACTGCATTGATTCCGCCACAGCCCGGCGTCGCTGAAGCAGACTGTTCACTGCGCCCAGGGAAAGACAGAGCCGGATTGACTTGTGAGGCGGAAAGAGCCAGCGGAATTTCGCGGGTCGAGTCGAGAAGGCGCTCGCGAAAACGTACTACAATCCTCTCGAGACGCGCACACCGTCAGCCGGTTCACTCCGTCTGATTTCTGCTGGGCCCCGTCTTTTTTCACTCCCCTCTATTAAAAATTACAGCGCTCGAGCGGTTCGGCACCGAAAGAGGAGCATGGTAGTCCGTCTCCATTTCACTTCACTTCTCTGCAGTTTGTCTCTCTCACATCTGTGCAGCGCTCCGGAGGCTATATGGGCAGTGCTCCACCGGTCACGAGCGCGCCAGTGCAAACTGTCGCATTAAAGTTGGGCGAGTTGGTATCATAATGGGAACAGCGCGAACAGTACGAAGACGGAAATTGTGTCAAACTGTGTCAAACTGTCGCAACCTCAGCGAACGCTCGTGCTGTCTATTTATGACTGCCCGAAACCTCCGCGCGCGCTCATCGAAACAGTTCAACGTCATGCCGACCGCCTTGCACGTAGTCGCCGTCTGCTCGCCATTGGCGACAGCAGACGACACGATGCGGCAGGCGACCGCATATATAAAGCTAAGGAAAAGAGGTGCGCAGACGTGCTGGCTATATCGTGATCTGTTGGTGCGAACTCCCTAGCTTCCACAACGTTGCACGGTACTGGCGGGTCAAACACGAAGACAAAGCTAGGAACTTCACCCTGTGAGCCACACCCATTGCCCTGCTACTATACCTTGCCCGTAGTTTTCCGAGCTCTTCGACCCCGGCACTTCGCTTTTCCATCCACTCAAGCCCATTCCCGGGGGAAGGCCGCGAAGCGGAAGGAGTTAAAGTTCGATTGCCACACGCAACTTGGCGGCGCGCGCGAGTACACTCCCATGTTTTATCAGTACGCCGCCGCGGAGAAGAAAGCTGTCTCTCTCGCCGTGTATACAGCAAAGCGCTTAACGATTCCCTCGTTGCCAAGCAGCGCTCGTTCGTGCTGTGACCACCTTCACTAAACCGCTAGCCCCAGGTGGGGTACTACACAGCGAACTTCGTAATTTGTCCATTTATTCTTCCGTCTTTGTTTCAGTTCTTTTCTTCTCGCTTGCATGCAGACAGTTTTATCCATCGCCTCTAAATCGATTGTTTTCGCTTGCCTACTTCCTCTTCCTAGCTCATCTTTCCCCCCTAGCTTCTGTCTGTTCAAATTAAGCTTTCACGATAATGGTATACGCCGGCAGGTTTGCCAACTGATGGGCATCCGTCGTACTGAGCGAAGTGGTGTTCGCTCAAGTAAATTAGCACCCATCCCTGTGCGCCCGGTTTGTTTGCACGTTCGGGTGATCGGAAAGAGGCGCGGGCGCGTCATGTTTAATACGGAGACAGCAGCGCGTAATTGCCTCTCATCATTCCTTTTTCGCGCGGTAATAACCCACGGTTGCAGGCTGCCTGATACATTCTCATTCGTACATCTTTTCTAGGTTCAGTAGTGTGTGTGTGTGTGTGTGCGTGTTCGTGTGCGTGTGCATGCGCATGCGTGCGTGCGTGCGTGCGTGCGTGCGTGCGTGCGTGCGTGCGTGCGTGCGTCTGAGGCCGCTTCAAGGTAAATACAAATGTAATCGAAATCTGCTTGGTTGGGGACAACTGAATGAAAGGGTGGGAAAACTCCATCCAAAATATGCATAAAAAACACAACGTTTCGGAGCCGGTCGGGCTCCGAATGGTCAGGTTTTTAAAATAACTTTTACTTGGCGTTTTCCTTCTCTTTAAATGCAAATGTAAATTTTTCATCCGTAGTAGCTTAGGACGATCATGATAATTTCTTAAACGCGCCTGGCAAAGTCCACGTCTTTCTTGTCTTATTGTCGTCTCTCCAACAAGGCGCCGCGCCATTCGCTTTGCGGTTCATCAAAATTTTATTTCACTAAACATTTTGCTTTCGCTTGTTCAACTTTCGTTCTTTCTTTCTTTATTTCTTTCTTTTTTCGCGGGATCGAATCCCGGCCGCGGCGGCGGCCGCATTTCGATGGAGACGAAATGCAAAAACACCCGTGTCCCGGGCATTGGGGGCACGTTAATGATCCCCAGGCGGTCAAAATTAATCCAGAGTGGCCCCCTACGTTGTGCCTCATGATCAAATCGTGGTTTTGGCACGTAAAACCCCAGAATTCATTCATTCATTCATTCATTCATTCATTCATTCATTCATTCATTCATTCATTCATTCATTCATTCATTCATTCATTCATTCATATCTTCTGTTTGGTCCCTACATGTGCATTCTCCTTGTCAAGAAACAACTTGAATAACCATTAAAGTAAAAATGAGAAAGTTTATGATAGGCACATGGGCCACAGTAAGGCCAACGCCGTGCTACTATCTTATGGGTTCGTTTTGTTAATCCCAGGTTGTTTAGTTTCTTACGATACTATCTAGAGCAAGATATGACGCCATAATCTATGTCAATTTCTTAAATGGTTGTGTGGCTTCACAGAAATACCACGATGTTAAAGGTTCCGCTCGTCTTGAACGCGGCTTTGTTTAAAAGGAGCTCATGGCTGTAGAAATAAATCTTTAAAGCGAAGCCACTTTTCCTCATTCTTGGTACTTGGCGGTAAGTAGGTGGGTAGGTTCTTCTCTCTGTCGTTGCTTCAATAAAAAACAAAAACAAAATAACGTGTGACAGATGGTGGAATCTAACCCCTGCCGTAGAACACATTAGCCCGGTGCTCTAACCATAATTGTGGCCATGACCGTGTATTTTTTCTTTGTTGCCTTGTCAGGAGCAATACATAAACACATACAAAGCAGGCTACTTGGAGTTAATCAAGTTAATACATCATTTGTTTAGACTGTACTAATTTACTTATTTAAAATGTCTTCAGAGAGGCAGTCACAGACACCGATCCGTCAAATTCCTGAAACCACTCTGGTGGTTCAGTCATGTACTTTAGGGCATCGGGCGTGTACGCAAGGCCTTCAATTAAGTGTTGCCTCGCAGACCTCGAATCTACGCGAGAATTCCTGAGAATCATGCGCGTTTTCCACGCGTTGCTCATACACAAAAAGCATTGTCACGTAAGCCGGCACTACCCCTGCGTCTGCGCATGACAAGAAACGAATGCCGAAATGGCTTATCGGCACTCCTTATTTTCTGAGTTCGTTTGAGAACGTCCATCAAGAACGTGGAGCCATGGCAATCCAGGATGTGCTCAGTAGTTTCAGGCTCGTTGCATATGATGCAGCTAACAGACCACGGGACGAAGAAGGTTTTGCTTTGTAGCCATGGCTTAGCCATGGCTTCACAGGAAGAGTGCCAGAATGTAATTGAAAAAAAAAAAGGTTTTCACTGAAGATCCAACAGGCTTGCGTTTTTCTTTTTTGTTTTCTCACGCGTATCAGCACATTGTCCTCATGTCCGTGCGATGGACAGGTAGCGCAAAAAAAAAAATCAGGAACAAGATCGCGATATAGTTTCTTTCGCGTCACAGAAGACAAAAATTCATTCGAAAAACGGGCTTTTTGTAAAGAAAAGCCCATAACAACTTCCCTCAGAAAGCCAGTTAACGTTGGTATTCTTTCATTTTTTGATGAACCCACTTACTCAGGCAAGTAAGAACTTAATCTCACTTGAATATACGCAAGCAGAAAAACATCACTTTGATCCCGTAAGAAAAAGTGCCTAGTCACAATCTGTCTCTAAAGGAAATGTGTTAGTCCCAGACTCCCATTCTTCACCGAATTAAACAAGCTAGACCGGCTAACGCTTTCGAAAGTGGATCATCCTAGTTCTTGCCATGCATAACACCGGTAGTACATAATACACGTTTGTAACTAAAAGCAAATCGCGAACACTAGCTCTTGAAAACATCCAAAAGTATGTCAGCTCCATTTTTCTATCTGATCTTTAACTCTTTTTGTTTCTTCGATCCAATGCCCGGCATTTTGACGATAATGTTACAATGGCATCCCGAGGTATTTTCCAGGGGTAACACTTCATTTCACGTTTTCAAAAATGCCGCAAGTCGTGCCACAAGCCTAGGCACTTAGTCCAGTTGACAGCACTTCCAGTAGCGGCTCGAAAAGAAACAACCTCTTTCATAGTTTCAACCACACTCTCGGTATCACTTCAAAAAAAAAAAAGATACTTCATCTATTTCAGCCAGAACTCTAGTCTCAATTCCTGAATAGATAAATCCACGAACAGATTGGCTTTTCGTTATATTCAAGCAAAGCAGCTTGGAAAATATCTTGGCCAGAGAGAAAGAAGTATGCGTGCGATCGTTGACTCTATTCATTTGGAGACCACGATCGCACACCTATTGCCCTCGTTTCAAGATCTTTTAAATAATTTCTGCCCCGTGCGCTCCGTGCCATTTTCTCGTCTCTTTTCCTTGCGACAAATTGCGCTTCGAGGCGCCTTGTTAGACTTTGCTATCCCACGCACCGGCCCACCTTTCCCTGTAGCTTACGTTATGTAACAAAAAAAAAAAACCGTGCGACGTCGTACCGAATTCCCATGATCGCCCAGGTTAATCGCGCTTTCGCATTTCGTTGCCGCAGTACAAATGCCGTCGTTTCAACATGCACCACGTGACATAGCCATATATGCACGTATCGTTGCATAATACGTGGTCGCTGATTGCGTCACAAGGCGTGCATTTCTTGCTTACGCTCGTCCGCTACCCGTGCAGAACCCAACGATCACCGTGTCGTAAGCTCGCACCACACGGCTGGTGTAGAAATCATGCCGTCATCACGCTGCTGTCGTCGTAATACACACGGACGCTCGCGTCCCACACGCACAACTGCTCAATTTACATAAACACGATGGCCAACTTCATATCGCTTTGGGGAAACCGAAACAATGCTGGATAGTCAGGTACCTGCAAAATGCTTCGCGCAACAGTTAAAGTTTCCCGCAGCGCCTAAGACTTGCAAATTCTCTTTTTTTCATTTTATTAAAGCGTAAGGAGCTAGTGTTCGTGCGCCCATATTACATGGCGCGTCAATGTTTTATCACACGCACAACCTAGCGTGTAAACGTAGAAAACAATAATGTGCACTCGATCACAAACGTTTGCGGGACACGTGTTCCACAACAAGTGGCAAGTCTTGCTTTGTTAAGCCGTGGCGCTTGTAATTTAATGGATCGATTTGTAGGTCACGAAAACTACTATAGAGCGAAACTTTTATTTCGGGAATATGTGCCTAGGTGTTGCGGGAATTTAGATTTTTCGCCCATTTCGCATCCCGCAAACTTGGATTGAAATTGGATTGAAATTGAAACTTGGAGTGAAACAACGAGGACAAAGCGTGGACAGAATTTTTATTCTTTCCTCCAATTTTAGCGACGCGCTGATGGTGGTGCGGCTCGCATTTCGTATACAAGTGCATACTCCAAGCGCGAGCGCTTACACTTCAACAAAAAAATTTCATATAATGACGCAGAAATAGCGCCATCTTAAACGCTATTTTCGCACCAATTATACCAAATCGATAAATTGCTTTTGGACTCGCAATTTTCCATTTGCACATACTAAACGTTAGTGACTGAATCACTGCGTTTTTCAAGGATTGCTGGAATCTCCCATTGTTCCTCCTATTCTGCTCAAGGCTTCCCCTCAAATCCTACTCTCCACTTCCCAGCATTCCCACGCAGATAGCAGTACCGCAGCGCCACTTTTCCCCTCTGGGTAACTGCAAGAACTCCTGTGACTTTGGCACTCAAATAAAATAAAACTGACAAAAAAAAAGAAGAAACGTACTTTTGCTGTCTTTTCCGCAGAGAACGCCACGGGCTAGTGGCTCTGGATCCCTTTTTCGGACAACGGTCAGTCTTTCACTCTACTCGACGTTTCTCGTAAGAATACTTCCTTGAACGATAAAGGGGGTGAAAGATTCGAACGTCGTGGCCGTTGTCTTCCTTCCTTCCCCCCCCCCCTCCCTCCCCACATTCCCCCCAGGGACGTTGCGACCATTCCAATCAGGAATAGACTTTTGGCTTGCAGGGTCCGCGCTCCCGCCGCAGGCCATAAGAAGAGGTTGTTCGATTTGGCTTCGCATTAGTAGGGCTTCTTGGCAAGCTGACGTCTCTCAAGAAGCGACAGAACAAATGTCGCGATAACGGTTACTATATACCGTTTTGTTTTCAGCTGGCATGGAAGTATTTCTTCAAAAGGGCATAGCAGAAGAACCGAATCAAAATACGTTTCTCTTTTATTATTATTATTGCTAACACACGGTTATCAACGGCGAAATTTGGAAGGGTGTGTCATGTTAATTTTTACCCTAGTTTTTAGCAGCCTAAAATTTAGGAATCTATTAGTTTACTGTCTGAAAGTAAATTTGCGGCCCATATAACTGTCCCACCACATTCACGCTGTTCTTACCCTACTTTCCCAGACTGGCCTAGTTTACTTCTGCGCGCCGCCGAAATCACTACTTGCCCATTCTTAGCACATT
>NC_091822.1:188680408-188742908 GCF_038994185.2 Dermacentor albipictus | reverse complement strand
GGTAATTCAGCAATGTTGGCAAGGCGGCTGTCATTGTTTGACACGTACGCCGAGCGCGTAGAGCCCTCTAAGCACAATAGGAAAACTGCCTGCCTAAACTAGACGCCTGATGCTTGTCGAGATAGGCGGGCCTCTGGATGACGTCCCGGGACCTCCTGTAGGCCGGGGAGTAAACGACGTCACGCGAAAATTACGCTAGCCACTTCCAGCCTTTTAAGGCCTACGCTACGCCTGCAGTTAAAATCGTGCAAGGCCGTGGACTCTCGGGCTCGCATCCACCTAACATTGCGCAGTGTTCCTCTGTGCTGTGAGCACATGACTTCCGGCGTTGTCTGCTATGTCCTGTCAAAAAAATTGTAGGCAGACGACACTGCGAAGCTAGGGGTCTGCTGTCCCAGAGTTCGTGAATGGGGCTAGGAAAAAGGCAAGATACCAGACTCAGGGGGCAGTGAGGGGTTTCCAAATAAGAAGTGCTCTCGCAATGATTATTTGAACACTGGTGTTTTGCATGTAACAGCAAATATGACTTCCCTTGTTAATGCTTGCACACGCTTTCTGGTTGCATAAGGGATGTCACATGTGTTAATGATAGGTTTGTTCAACGAGCTTCGGAGGAATCCAGTACGCCATATTTGGCCTACACAAGCAGCCTTTATTACAACAAAAAGTTTATTTGCCTTTTCACGTGCTCTTGTCCGCATACACCAATTTTACTCCTCGGGACGATGTGATACAGGGCACGGCGTTAAATTTCAAAGGGAAACAAAAAGACGTCACAAAGTCAGGTCGAGCTGCCTTGGCATAAAATCCAACAACCCTCATCACTCTTTTTCTTTTTATCTGCTGCTCAACAGACATGAAAGAGAACTACGTTTTGTAATCGACGATTATAGCAATGCGGGACTGTTGGTCAGTCACGTTGAATTGGGATGAACCGTAGTGCAACACGGAGACATGGACACATGAAGGAGCGACACACACACACACACACACACACACACACACACACACACACACACACACACACACACGTTTGGGGGTGTGGCTCTGTCGTTCCTTCTCGTGTCCATGTACCCGCGTAGTGCTACACTTCGTCCCAATTCACTACATTCCGATGCGCACAACGATGGCCCGCCTCGTCATCCCGCATAGCCTTCAAACACACTGCACCCTACTAGATAACTGCCCTCCGGCGCACGTGGTGACGTCGCCGTGCCTTCGTAATATAGCCGTGAGCAAGTGCTCGCGCTCTGCGACGTCAACTTGGTCGCTGCCCGAATCCTCGTTGACAGCGCCACGCATAACGGGTGGACGGGCGAAAGAGGAGGGCGGTACAAGCAAAGTTGCGCGAGCATACTGGCGAGCTCCTTGGGTTCCCGGCGGCGTATACCTTTTTTTTTTATCACGCGCTGGAGACACGGAAGCGCATGCATGGGGCGTTCAAGCTGACACCAGACCAGGGTAGACACGTTGAATATTTTCTCTTTTTTTTCTTTTTAACCCCGCGAAATGGTTGTTCACAGCTCGTCAGGTCTGGCGAATTAGAGAGGTTGCTGCGCCGACGACGAGAGAGCGTCGCACCGGGCTGGAAACCCTAGCACGGTTTGCCAAGAGAAAGGAAAGCACCTCGTAATACAATTCCGTTCAGTGGAGGCGATGCCGGGCGACTTCGCCGTGAAACAGCTACATCGCAATGGAAAACGTACAGTAACCTGTTAGGTGCTGGAATTGGAGAGCATTCCAGCTGGAGAGTGAGAGAAAGAGAGAGAGACAGAGAGAGACGAATAAAGGGAAATGCAGGGATATGCTATGACTGGTTTTCTACCCTAATCTGGTGGAAGGAAAACGATTAGACAATAGATAAAGAGCGAAAAAAAAAGAAACTGTACAACCCCGTGTGGAAGAGCACGACAGATGTGAGAATCAAAAACACTCTGGAGCCTATCCGGTAAATACATTGCACTTTGAGCAGACGTAGTGTTCGCGTTGTTTCAAGGTACACGGATGGTGTCCATCAATGACCGTAGTTCGACGCGATTTTGCCTATGTGAATCGGATACCTCATCAGCAGGTGTAGTGCACGTCAGAGTAGGGGCAGCACGCTGTGTCGCCTTGACAATCCGTGCGTGCAATAGTGCAGGCCGTTCTTCTTATCAGTTAGGCTTGGCTTCTGTCGCTGATGTGCCCTCGACTTCGGATGCGTGCACCAGTGGAGGGGTATATAAACGACGGCGGATGTAAACGTCTCCTTGCACGGCAGCCGTGAAAGGAGACGTGCGTATATATATATATATATATATTAGTCATGTAATGAGAAGCCAACAAACACTGACACCAAGTACAACATAGGGGAAATTGCATGTGCTTAATAAATGAAATAAAGTATAGTAAATTAATGGAAATTAAAGTGGTAGAGCATCGCACGCGACATGCGAAGGTTGTGGGTTCGGTTCCCACCTGCGGCAAGTTGTTTTTTCATCCACTTTAATTTCCATTAATTTACTATACTTTATTTCATTTATTAAGCACATGCAATTTCCCCTATGTTGTACTTGGTGTCAGTGTTTGTTGGCTTCTCATTACATGACTAATATTTATCGGGTCCCTCGGTTAACCCCCTTTCTTCTCGTTTATATATATATATATATATATATATATATATATATATATATATATATATAAGTTTCAGAGCTTGACTTAGAGTGAGCTATGTTTGGACACTTGCGTTACTCTCACTTCAATTTGTAAGAATTTGCACGAAACACTTATGTTTGTACCCCAGTGGTTGTGTGTCTCGACACGATCAGGCTCATCGCGCTCTCCCTACTTTTCTAGACGTAACTTACTGAGGTTCACTCTTGTAGCCTATTTCTTTACGCAAATGGCAATACCTCGGACACTATTTCTTCTATCGTAACATTCTTTTGTAGCCTGCCCTATTTAGTAGTCTGCTTTATTGTTTGAGATTTCTCATCTTTCTCTTTCTTTTCTCTTTTCTCCCCTTCTTCTATCTTCCATTTCTATGTTTCGGTTTCCTCCTTTCTGAAGTGTAGGCAGGCGTTGTGGCCAGGCCGGTGGCAGTTTTCATCCTGCTCTTCACTTTCCCTTTCCTGCCATGTGTATGTACGTTTTCAAAACAAAGAGTAATAGGAATAACCGTACACCATACCAGTGGCAGATAGCACCCCGCGCTTACTACCATCTGTACATGTACACTACACGTGCAAATTTAAAATTCAGATCTGTGTTTTATTGCGCACACTCCATTTTCATTTTGGCAGAAGAGTTTGGTGGAAATGGGTTTCGCGAAACCGAGGTACTGAGAAAGCGGGCGCACCGCCGTCCGGCGCATGTGTGATGTAAAGTCCGGGCTTAATTAAGCGGTGCACCGGAATTCGCCTCGCATAGAAAACGCGGAGGATGTTGGAGCGAAGAGCCACTGTCCGTGTAATTAAGGAACTTTTCTTGGGCGCTCACAATTGATAGTGAAGAAAAACGTTATCTCAAGTTGGACGAGGCGCTCTCTTTCTTTTTTTCTATCGATGTCAGAGTAACAAAGAAAGAGGAGAAGAAGAAAGAAAGAAACTAAAAGGGATAATAGCGCTTTAAAAGCACGCAAGATTTCGCACTTACAACTTTCATATCGCCGGGGATAAAAAAGAAGAGGGAAAAGAAGCAGCTAAGGAGTAAATGTAGAACGAACTTCGTCGAGTCATTTGCCGCACCGCTTCCGAAGCTTGGCTCCATATCTTTCAGGTCCGTATATCGAGCTCCGGTTGTGATGAAGGGGTAATTTACACAGAATACTTGACGTGGTCGTGATGACTGTCCGTCATCCGGCAAAATGAAACGAACGTGGGGCAGAGATCCGCGGAGCAGCAGACCTACAGGGTATTCGGCGGTCTCGAACGGCGGTTCGAAAATCTGAAGGTGGGAAATGAGGCAATAAACGCGCGAGCTGTGCTCGCAAGGGAAGTTACTCGGAAAAATCGGCCGGAAGACTGATTCCCCCTTTTCACGCCCAGGCTATATCGGCGATAAGGTCATTCCACGAGTGTTACCTAAATAAGGGGTCGTCCACTATCTTTAGAGCCCCGTTTCTAGATTGAGCTGTAATGCATGACGCATCTACAGAGCGACCATGTTCAACGAACGTGGTAGTTTGCTGTTAAAGCGAAAAGTTCATGCCGCCCACTTTCGATTCAGCATCGAACTATTGGTTAAGATCTGAACGCTGGTTGCGCTAGACGTACTCACGTTTGTTTGGCTTAGAGTGAGCCCGCACTGAAATAGGGACCACTTACGAAATAGTTCCGAAACGGGCTGTCTATCGAAGGTATGGCCGCTTGTTTTGAAGTGGGCATGATTTAACTGAAAGTTTCTCACATGGAGCGGCCATTTTACACTAAATCATTTGAGCAGAAGCACCTCGCTTCACTTAGACGGAGTCAGTCGAGAACGTTCCTTCAGCCGGAATAATTACTTCATGGCCGAACAAGATGATGCTTAGTTTATCAATCAATAAATCGTACCGAAGTAAAAAGGTTGACAGGGGAAGAAACGTTTGTCGACAGAGTTAACCCACGCCGGTACATTCAGAGCCCGCCAAAGCGCGCACACATACACACAAGAAATACCCCAGCTATTGATAAAGGCTGTCGCCGGTATTCTTCAGCGAGATATAGCCACTCTTCAGGACATGCGCGTAGCTAGCGCCCATGTCTTGGGCAGTAATTACGGTCCCTGGATAGCACATGGCCTGCCCGGTTTAAGCCGCGAATTGTAGCGCGGGAAAGCAGTTCAACGCGACTCAAAGGGCTGTGCAAATGGAGCGTTGGTGCGCCTAGATGATGTCACAGGCAGAGCGCGCAATGAACAGAAAGGACCACAGCGGTTCTGCAGTAAACACTACATCAGCGCGCCATGCTCACTGGAACTCCCACTATAAGGAGCGCATGCGCGCACAGGTCCCATTTGTGCGCATGCGGTTGACGTCAGGGGCTTTCAAAGTACCTCATCATCGTTTGCGAGCGCACAGCAGGGTGACACGCCGACAGCCAAGAAGCAGCATTACCATACATAGTCCGAGAGAACCATACAAAGAAGATAAAAGAAAGAAGAAAGAAAACAAAACGGCCCTAAGAGTAAAAATACACACACAAGAACAACAGTCTATTCGAACACACTTTGCCGAAACAATATCTCGCCAACCGTGGGAATCGTTCGGATATAGTAGGTCTTCTATTATAAAAACCTCCTCTCCTGCACAGAATTCCCATCCCCACAGCATTTGAGACAGCGAACGTGTGGAGTAGGTCCGCCATTAAAGACGAAGAACGAGCCATGACAATCGAATTGTGCATGTACGCATGCAAATATATTGTATGCGCGGCTGCTCGCCCCGCGCTGAGCAAGGTCTCGTCGAAGCGAAGCGACTAACACGGCTGAGGTCATCATTACTGAAGAACTGCACGCGTGCGGCCAAAGTCTTCCTGTCAGTTCCTGTCTTCCTGCGTGGTTTCGGCGAGGACGCAACTGTCTACTGTTTCGAGACCAGAAAAACTCACACCTTTGCCGTAGCCTATGGCCACAGCGCGCTCATCGTCTCCAAATAAAGTCGCGGGTTCTGACCAGAAACCACGCTTTATTCAGCGTCGGACGTGAACGACTCGGCAGCACGCAGTGTCTCCTCGTGGTCTGGCTGTTCGAGCATGTCGCCTAGCCTTGATTAGTCAGCGGCAACGCTGATAAGACGCACCCGATTGCTGAGCAGACGGTTTCGCTGTTTGCGCAGCGCGTCAGTGCAGCCTGCCGCTGTTCAACGGGCAGGATCTCCTGCCGCGCTTTCCCAACTGCGACGGCATGATCGTCCGCGTGGCCCGTGGCCGTCCCGAAACAGCCAATGCCACCCGGCGGCACCATTCTGGTTCTGAAGTCCTAACAGAAAATTGTTGAAACTTGTAGCGTGGCCGAGTTTAGTAAATATGAAAGGGCCGCGCGAAGGATGAAAAGGGAAGAACGAGGAGGACTATAAGTCGACAAGTAAGCAAGGCGTTCGTATGGACGGCCTCTTAGCACCTTCTGATCTTTATGAAATATTGCGTTTGCCGCTGCAGTTCTACATGGCACGTGATTGAGTATAGCTCCACAGACGTTTACTATAGCGCAAGCTGTACCTGGGCGTAAACTGTAATAGAGCAACATGTGTGGGTTTTCTTTTCATTGCTTTTTTCAGCAGGAGCGATAATGGTCACTCTAGCGGGAGATTCGCTAGACGCGGAATTACTGTCAAGGTCGTCTAATTTAACAAACTTTCGCAAAGTGCCCAGAGGCACACTTTGTCGTCTGGCTTAGCCGTCACCAGGAGCGGTTGAATATAACGCCTACAGCTGATAATGACTAAAAAATACTTAAGTTCGTGGCGCTACGAATTTCGAGTGCTCTTCCACGAAGCAGAGAGGTTATTACCATTTCATTATTCGTATGTGTCAGGCACGGACATTTCTTGTATAGGAATATAGCGTAGCTTAGGTTAGTACTAATGAAAATACAGTACTTCAACCACGAATAGGCCAAATGTGAAATGCATGGGACAACCGCGTGCGAAAGCCCTCCTCGCATTTCATCGCGGACGTAGCGTTTTCATCCAGCTTGGTCGCATTAAAGTCGAAGTGCTGGGCAACCATGCCGCGACAAGAAAAGCTATAATGCGCTTTCAAGAAAGACGACGACAAGTTTCGGGATCTTCTCTACATACTTCCTTGTTCGTGTCCTTCTTTATATTGCGTTCATCTTAAAGGCTCACTATATACAGTGGCGTCGGCAGGAGACGTGCACTATAAAACCTGAGGATGCGTTGGACGTGAATTCAAAGAGGACGGGCCGGCGCAAAACAAAGGCAAGAGAATTTGAGTTTATGCCGACATCAATCTTGCAAAAAGCGGCCTTAGCAGCTGGTCTTGCAAATGGCAGGGATAAAAAGGGGCTTCTTGGAAGCGCCGACAAAAAGGCAGGTTGTAAAAAAAAAAAAGCGAGGGGGATGGGGGAGAGATAAGGGAACAAAATTCACTTATTTAAACTTGCTCTTTGCTCGCGGAGCTTCCTTCTATACTCGACTTGTGAGACACTGTGCCTTTCTTCCGTTTGTTTCTTTTTCCTTTTGCAGCTTTAGGTGGCAGAAAGTGCGCGGGCGAACTTGTGACCGTTGTGGCGGGAACGCAATAGCAGGAAGCGTAGGTGTGGCAGCCACGTGTCAATACCAGTCACTTCATAGAGAAGGCAAGATAACGAGAATCAAGACAGGCTGAGTTGAAATGGTAAAAAAAAACAAAAAAATTGAAAACGAAATACGCGCCGGAATTCACTGACAGTATATGTTGGCACGAAAACGCTAGAAAACAATTCAAACTTTGCGGTATGGCCAGGGGAAGCGGAAGTCGTTATTCCTCCATTGGGCTTCACTCATGATCAAGAACTTTTGAAAGCAACAGGCACATCTGAAAGTACCGCAGGACAAGTAGCCGATGGATTAATCGTGACGGTCATGGAGCGGGCCAAGCCAGTGGTGCGCGACAGGTTTGAGGCATTCTTGTGCTTCCTGAGCGCGACAGACCTGGGGAACACATATAGTTTCTTACTGTAGTAGCTAGAGGGAAAACTAACACTGCGATGCTGCTGTATGCACGGAAATGCCGGGATATGGTGGCTTCGGACTGGCATTGTTCTCGGAAAACCAGAACACATTAGAGCTGTATTGTCTTTTTTTAGCTACACTGGCTAAACGAGCGTAGCTAGCGTAGTAAGTCGCCATTTTTGTTTTATACTTGGTGTAGAACAGTGTAGCTCCGCCCTCTTAGACGAAGCCATTTCTTATAGCTGTAGTGTTGCGTGAAAACTGCACTTTCTAGACTGCGGTTTCGATGACTGTATACAGGCAGCAGACGACAAACATGCAGGCTGACGTTGCGAACGCGTGGCGCCATTTTTTTTTTATATTGCCGGGGCTGATATAGCGACGATGGCGAATATTCACTGCAAAGAGGGTAGCGTAGCGCTGGCGTGACATTGTGTCCCTGAGGAAGGTGAGCTAGTCTTCGAAGCAGATAAAGTTATCTTACTCACAGATGGTGCGGGCTGTTTCAGACTCTGCGCTGCATCATAAGCATTGAAAAGTTGTCTTCATACGCTGCGCATTCGCCATGTATTTCACTGCAATTTGCTTAGAATTGGTGATGAAAGGAAAATCGTACATGGGCGTATAGCTTTAGGCAATAGCATATACGCAGCCAGTGAGTGCGAACACAGGCGAGAGTCAACCGTTTTTTCTCTGCCGATGCAGAAGACGACATGCTGTCTGCTCTGATTGGCTACAGCCCAGCGAGCAAAGTGCAGCACACGATGTCATAGCCTCTGCCCGACACTACACTCGTCTACACGAGCCTGCACCAAGTGTAGGCTAAAAAAAAAAAAAGCCCTACTGAAGGCACGCCTGGCTAGCGCCATACCGTTTACACAACAGTTTATTTTTTATAAAAACATAACGTAAAATGTAGTTTTATCTTTATTATTACACAAGGACATGTTTTATTTAATTATGAGGACTCGGGCTTGCAAGTATATAAAACGTAAAAGTATCAGTGGGCTGCTAAAGTTGGCAGACAGACGACAAAGTCTGCACTTGCTTTGTGACAGTTTGTCATCTTGTCTTGTTTTTCTTTCGCTTGATTATGCACTGCTGGTCAGTAAATTTTACTGAAAGATGTAATAAGGGTTGATTAAAACCTTTTATTAAGATTTTATTTTAAGTACGCGTTATCTGGGCAGCCATATCCACGTTTTAGGCCAAGGCTCGCTCAGCAGCAGCGCCACCCCCGTTAGGAAACTCTCACAGACGTTCGCGCCAGATTTCCCTCTAGGTAGAAAAAAAAAGGCTGTATACACCAGAACACCGTGAATTCAAAGGGCGCCGCCATATTGATGAGCGCCGGTCGCGCCATCTATCCCAAGCGCCGCGAAGTAGCAGGCCTGGGCTGCCACACCGGGAGATGCGACCTGGCGCGAAAGCGAAACTTGGGCTTTTTAGCTGGGCGGAAGGCGTGTTTCACGTTTTTTCTAACCTGTCATTTTCGCTGTCTGGATTCAATCAAACTTCAAGACCTCGTGCAAGTCCACAATGGACACACTGAGTGCTGTGCAGACTGCAGAAGCGAATACATCGGGTAGGTACGCTATTACGTTTGTACAAACCGCGCGCTATATGCTAGAACACCTGTGAGCTTTTTGGCACGTAACCTGTGAAGGAATTTACAGCACTGTGTTGGTGCCATATATTATTAAAGCACGCAGAACACTGTCATCTGCACTTTCAGTTTGGTCTTGTTTGTAATGGTCTCTACTGCGTTGGCCGCGCTTGGCAACCAACTGGCGAGGTCGTTTGACTGCCTGGTTAGCAGACGCCTGCCCTTCACCACCTGCACACTGAAAACAAAATAGATGTTATAGTAAGAAGGGCTGTAGTTCTTTCCCATGCCATCACTTTTGCGAAGATATAAAGTCCTCTCAAAATGAAATAGAAAATACACCAGGCCAATTGTATCGCGCAACCACTTAAGAGTACAACATTCAGAACAAAAGCCTACAGCACTCGAACAAGCAGCATATTATGCTAAACCTGCACTCATTGGAAAATGAGGTACTACAGTAGTTATAATGTTCAACTACATGTGCAGTCAAAGCCCGTATAACAGGGCGAGCATGACAGATGCAGGTGTTGAACAGTTGCACAAACCATGACAGGGCACGTAAAATTACCATCCCTACTTAAAGCTGCATCATCAGGACCCCTTTGGTACAAGACAACAACCGCACCTGCATTCCAAGAAATTAGCCCCACCAACTGCAGCTACCTGGTACCAGACCTGTTTCGCTTGTGCGAGGCCATCGGATTGTTGGCGCTCCCTTAGAAAAGAAAACAGTAAAAAAAACTAGTGAGAACGATCAAAATTTTGTTACCAAATACAAGAATAATTAAGCACCTTATTTTACTCGCCATATGAACGGAAATATTTTGCGCTTTGCCCCGCATAACAGCCCGCACGCAGTTTAGAGCTCAGGAGGCTCAAATGAATTCGTTACGAATGACACCTGCAACACCAGCTCCTAAAGGTATGTGCGCTGCAAGAACACCTTCGGCGACGAGTAGTCGTCGTTTACGTTTTTGTGGACGCATGCTACGTGATGAGCAGACTTCAGTTTACTTTCATTAGCAATAACGCTCACCAGCAAGGCCTACAACTTGTCGTTCACGCTTAATGGTCATTCCGTGCACCAGCTGCAAGTATCGCTAACCGCAAACTCAACTGTTCCGCTTAACCGTCGGGGCCTCTGTCTGAATGAAAACACGAAAAGGCTTGCCTTTTTGTTATAGCCAAGGCGAAGCACCGGCGCGGGATTCTGCTCTGTAGGCTTGTTGCCCAGAAAGTGCTCGGAGCAAACCTGCGTATTACATTTGTAGGGCGCAAAGTTGAACGTGGCACCAAAATATACACAGATCGAATACTCACTCGTGCATTTTCACTGGCTTGGTAGTTCTTCCTATTCACTGCAGCTATCCACCGGTGGCGCAGCTTGGCATTCTTCGTTGCGGATGGAAATCGGCGCAGGCTGAAAACACCGCACCGGCACGATTCCCTGCGTGTGTTGTGCTCTTCACAAACAGCGCTAAGCAACCTGCTCCTTTTCCGCTGGTTGTTTTGGCATCCAAACACGACGCAATGATTCCCAGATGACTTCTTCTACTTTGGATCCGTGTGAACGGGCACATTTCCGCACTTTGGAGCCCTAGAGCTGGCGCTTGCCATGTCTACTGGTCGCCGGCGAACACACTTTGGCAGCCCAGTACAAAAAAGCGCCGGTCGACCGGGCAACCCGGGTGCGAGAGTATGCGTTCGGTTAGTCTGGGTGCGAGACTAGCGTGTTCTGGTCTATAGAAAGGCAGGTAAGTTAACCGGAGGTAGTTCCGGTTGGCTACGCTTCACGGCGGCAAGAAGTAGGGAGGATAAAAAGAGAAAGAGAGAGAAAAAGGGACGAGCACAAACGAACCACATACGCTATATATAGCAGTAGGAGGTGGCATTCTTAAAGTCTATCGTGAAAGCACGTATAGACCGCAGGAATCTTAGGAACACGAATAAGACCTTCTGCGCGGATGTTCTCTTGGAGCAGTGGCCTGTAGTTCTGAAGCGGAAAGCTTCTCTACGCTAGTCAACAGCACGCTTCGCGCGAGCCGCCGTATGTCGGAATTGACTCCGTAAGCGTGTTCGGAGTCGGCGCAGGTGGCCACTGCCGCGCGCTATGCGTCATCGTATGACGTTCGCCGCAAGCGAGTGTTTAGAATAGGCGTGCGCAGAATGGAAGGAGAAGACAGTGATACTGCCGATACAGAGAGCTGTGTTTATGGCTGTACAGAAATCGCAAGACAATGTGCCCAACAATGATGAATAAAGTTTAATAATGCTGCATAACTTATGGTATACGTCATTAATAATCAGTTTGCATAACTACACAAGGCACACGTATAGCATAACCATAAGCTGACCAAAGCGTATCCATAAGTGAAACCGTAAGCAGAACCATAAGCTAAATCATGAAGCATAACCATACTCTAAACCGTAAGCATATCCATAACTTGAACCATAAATATATCCATAAGTTAAACCGTAAGCATATCAACAGGCTAAATCATAAAGCATAACCATAAGCTAAACCGTAAGCATAGCCATAGGCTAAATCATAAAGCATAACCATAAGCTAAACCATAAGCATCACCGAACCTTTTCGCTTCGAGATATCCAGGCTTAACCTTAGCTAAGCCCCAGCCAATTTTTTAGTTCTGATAGAGGATGATTGTCCAATTGGTCCATCACTCTGCACATCACTTGCTTCTCATCACTACAGCGTGGGCAGACACAGTGTTTGCGAGCGGCTCTACGCAGCTGCATGCATCGCACGCGCGGCTTTTGACCGTTCCAATAAGGAAGGCATACGACTTCGTGAATGCCACACCTAACCATAGACGGTACAGCATGGCCTGTTCACGTCATGGCAGTACAGGTGGTAGATGCATCCGTATGTCCGGAGACAATGAACGCAAACGACACATGGCGAAGAGGTTCGCGTCCCACAGGAGCAAAGTACATTGACGGGACATCAATCGCAGCCCAGCTGCAGCGTCTGTTCGCGAAAGCGGAATCAAGACACATTTTCCATTCATGCGCAGATCGGGCGGCCTCGTCGGACTGTTCATTCCAGCCGATGTTGCAATGTCCTGGAATCGATTGAAATATTATGTTATGCTCCTTGTCATGGCTGCGATGATATATATATATATATATATATATATATATATATATATATATATATATATATATATATATATATATATATATATATATATATCGAATTTCTAAGGGAGCTGTCCATTGCTGCAGTGGTTCAGCACGGAGTGCCGCGAGTTCTGCAACTGTCGAGTTGGTAGCACATAAAGTTTTTAATTTTGATTTCTGCTGATTTGGTCCTGCTGATGACTGCAGCAGCAGAGCTGTCGAGTTTTACAGCCGTCTGTGTAGGCACGTTGGCGGAATCTGTGGACTTTGTAAATGTATTCCAATGTTGCTTTCTTCAAAGCTTGAAACGGCTCTCTAGCTTTCTTTTTGGGGTCCGGAATTTTCTACTGTACTTAAGGCCGGTGCCCTGTATAATTCGTTTCATACATAGCCGTCAACGTTGTGGAAGCTACACAAGAGTTCAGTCAAGAAAAGTTATCACTTCCGCGCGTTCCGTCTAGGCTTCGCTGCGCGCAACAGCGTTCGCTCGCAAGAGCATGCACGTGAGGCTCTTAAAGACGGATTGCAAAGTAAAACAACTCGAAAGATAAAAAAAGCGGTCTAAAACAATGCATTAGCAGCCGTATACCACAGCGTGTTTGTTTCTAAGGACTAAAACTTGTTTCATTCAGTACTGAGCCTATATAAAAGACATTTGCGCGCAACTGCAGTAAAAAAGCATCGAACTATATCCAAGTGCGAACGAAACCACTGTAAGAAGCCTCTCTAGCCTGACTGCTATACGTATGGAACAGAGTATAGGTAATATTGGGAGAGACTGCGTTGCGCCGTCTACTCACGTGCATGCATTCGCCTCGTCTTTCCTTCTTTTCTCTCTCTCTCTCTCTCTCTCTCTCTCTCTCTCTAATCTTTCTATTGCCCTTTTTGCCCTACCTCATGGTGCAGTACCCAACCAGACGCTTTTCTGGTTAGCATTCCCACCTTCTCCTTTTGTTCTCCTCCTCCGGGCTCAACATGCCCTTCTTGTTCAGGTAGCATGGTCAAAGGTTCAAAGTCGAGCGTGGAGTGTGGGCAACAGTTTAAACATAATGCATATGTATGGCTCTACACAAATAAAAGATAATTACATGTCCCGGTAAGATAAACAAGACCGCACATGCACCGTCCCTTTTTGGCTTCCCCGAATTTCAAACTGGGGTGCTATAACGTAAAGCTATTCCAAACTTTTCTATTCCAATTCCGCAATCAGCCCTCTGCTATTGGTCAAGAACTCTTTTGAACCACTTCCACGTCGCTTGTCTGTCATGCGACGTCACGAAAACCGTGATAGCCCCCAATGTGACATGACGTGTACACACTGATTATGCAGGATTCGACTGAACAAAAGAAAACTAATTATTTCTGATTCGACGCCTTTTCGCCGTAAACCCTCTGCTATTGGTCAAAAAGCTTCAGGTTGCACCCACTTCACCTGTCTGTCACTCGACGTCACAAAACCGCGAAAGCTCATTGCGTGAAAGTGACGTGTACGCGTTAAAGATGCATTAATATGCCGAACAAAACTGAATTTTTTTCTGAATAGCCGTAGATTTCTCCGTTCCGAAAGGAATAGAAGATGGCTGTTGCCGATCGCTCAGGCACTGGGTGCTTGCACGTGCCGGATAGCATGGGTTTATTTGCGTATAACAAAACGTTTTTCGTGGCCGTATAACTTTACCGAGCCCTTTCGGCACGTATACGGCATCGTTATGCCAACTTTTTTTTTTGCTGAGGATCCGTTTTAGCGGCATTTTTAACTGTCCGTTGCATCCAGCCGAAATTTTAGACGAGCCCCCGCAAGCTAAGCAAGGGAAAGTGGACCACTCACACACACTGGCACCACCATCTTCAGCCGGCTATCTATTTTCAGTGAGCTGGCTCGGCCCCGTCAAAATTCCTCTCCACTTGAGCGTGATGCTTGCCTCTTGTAAGCGAATTAAATAAGAAAAACCAATCAATGTGGGCAATGTTATTCGTTTTGAAAGCAAACAAAAGTGACCTCCTACAAACGAGGAGAGCGTTTGATTGGGCTGTTCCGGCAACGCTGCGAGTCACCGCCCGATGCTTGCGTCGGCGCTTACGTAAATTTGACATCAGGAGAATGGAATAAAAATAAATTTAATAGTTTTACCTTATACGGCCCCTGGTAACCAAAAAACAAGGATGCGCCGACGGTGCCAGTGCTCCGCCACTAAATCGGACACAAGTAAAGGGTCCGGAAGGTCCCACAGAAGTCTACAAGTTCGCAGAAGCTGCATTTCTATGTAGGAATTGGAGCCGTCTAGACGGTTCCTCAGTTCCAGAACGCTGCTCCAAGCTGGCTTCCCTTTCATGCTGTATACTCATATTCTCGTATTACAGAATCAGTGATTCGTCGTTCAATTAATAGCCCATTCATTCATTCATTCATTCATTCATTCATTCATTCATTCATTCATTCATTCATTCATTCATTCATTCATTCATTCATTCATTCATATTTGTTGTTCAATAACTGCACACAGATGAGAAGGTAGGCTACATTAAGGCCGGCTATCCAAATACGCCCATGTATTCTAGCAACCTTTTCCCCCATAAGTACGCACACACGTCACAAACACACAAACAAACTAAGTCTACAAAAAGATAACTGTAAACAAGAAACAGAAGCAACCCAAACCAGGAGAAGCGGCCCGTGTGCACCCGCGTTAAGTAAATATTCATGTAGACTGCGCAACAAAAGCACTACTATACGCGTGACACACGAATGTCATTTGTGGCTTTTATAGTACCGGATCTGAGCGGAAAGCAACGACCTGCCCGTATCTCATAGATAGATAGACGAAGATCATACGTATAGCACGCTAATAATGTCCGCCCACCTAACCTTCATTTGCTTTCAGGTTCGCTGTACTAAATACACTAAATGTTATTTTATGTCGAAATTTATGTCGTTTCTTTTCTATATATTCTTTTTATTACTGACATCCGTTTACAACGCCCGGTTCCTGGCCAAATACCCTACGAATCTTATGCGCCATTACCTCCAACAGCAGCCACAGCGCTTAACGCTGGAACGGCCTCACAAAGAACAGGCAGTGCAGGAAAGGAGAGCCAGGAGGCCAGAAGGTGGGGCCTGGCGGGCGGCGCAAGAAATCAATGGGTGCCATTTTCGGTTTAATGAGGCCCTCGCGATGCCGCGGCACACTGCGGAGCGTGGCGACGCGTAAGAAAGGCAATGGCTTTTTTTTTTCCTCAATATGTTGTGCCACCGTCGAAGTATACGCGCGCATCTAAACTCGAGCCCTGTCTCATCAGCTGCGCACGCAGCGAAGCCAAAGCTGCGAGAGGCACCAGCGAGTCACGAATGAGAACCCCGTGGCGTATTCATAAGGGTTTCCGTTCGTTCGTAGATGTTCTTCGCCACTGGCTGGCCGTTTTCGTTAATAATGTGTCCAGCATCAGGATTGGCTGGAATTTGCTCTTGTGAACTAAAAGCTGCCGCAGCTACAATGCTGCGGCAGCTTTTCGGTATCACTACGTTACAATTTTCGATATAGAAGGACCGCGTAATCCCTTTCCCGATTTTACGAACTTCCCGTGGTCATCACTTTGTTAAATAGAGTTTCAACCGTACCATGGTACACGCCCTCATGTGCCAAAGTTGGCATAATTACTCTGTAAAGAAGGAGATGAGATTTCACTGGTGCGCTACGTAGATGACTCGTCTGATCAAGCGCGACTCCATAGAAATGAACATTTGCGACCATAAACGTTCATAATATGGTGATTCTATTCCAATTTCGTTCTCTTTAGTTCGTCGTCATTGGTCGAACCGGTGTACCATTTACGTTCTCAGTACATTCTACAGGTGATTGATCACAATCGGAAAATGAATTGTCCAAGAGAACCTTTATATAAGGTAGGTCCTGCATAGATCTAAGGGGAGAGCAGACACATTGATCTCCCGTGCTGCAGCTACTGCTTTATGAAGGGGCGAACAAAAAATATCAAGGTGAGAAAGACAGATACATAGATAAGAGGAAGGCAGGGATGTTAACCAGTCCGGTTGGCTAACCTACGGTGGGGGAAGGAAAAATGTGAATAAAAAGAAGAGAGAGAGAGATAGAGGATGGTAGAGAGACGTGCACGGACAGCACCGCAGAGTCAAAGCCGCTTCTGCAAGCCAGACGTTCCAAGAAAGCACAAAAGTGCTTTCACTGCCTTCTGAGCGGATGATCGATGGAGGCGGCGTTCTAGTATTGTCTTTTCACTCAGAATACGATCATCTAGTTTCCTGAATGCGTCGGACATAGATTGTCTTTGTGCTTGAAATTGAGGACAGCGGCATGCACAATTGGTGGTCGATGTTCTCCTTGCAGCCGCAGACATCACATGCAAGACTGTCAGCCATTCCAATTAGTGCTGAATAAGCTTCTGTGAAGGCAACTACCAACCCCAACCGACACAGAAGAGATGCTTCGCGTCTGTGCAGTCCGGCCGGAGGTCCGAGGGCAAGTATTTCCAAAATGCTCTTTCGCTAGAGTTTCTCGTATCAGCAAGTTCCAGATATATAATAACGAAGGTGGGCCAGTCAGTAGCATAGGGCACTTACGAACGAAAAGCTTTGTGAATTCAGCCCCGATAGCCGGCTTAGACTTTGTTATTTGTTGTTTTGTTGCTGCATACCTTCAAATAAGGGAGAAGGCCATAAGCACCCGCCGTGGTGGCTTAGTGCTTACGGCGCGGCGCTGCTTAGCGCGAGGTTGCGAGATCAAATCCCGGCCGCGGCGGCCACATATCGGTGCAGGCGAAATTCATTAAAAGAAAGGCCCCTGTACAACACATTTGGTGCATGGTACAGAACCGCAGCTAGTCAGAATTATTCCGGAGTACCCCACTAAGCAATGCCTCATAATCAGATCGTGAATATGGCACTAAAAACACAAGAAAAACGAAATAAAAATAGAACAGAGACATAAACAGATGCATCTTGATTGGCGCAGCTTGTACCAAGGCATGCACTTTTTGGAAAGATATGAAGTTGATCGCTTTGGGAAAACCGGACGAGGAGCTCTGCTCTCGCTTGACATTTATTTCTTAAAGAAAGAGACAGTGGAGGGTGCATAAGATAAGAAAGCAATCCATTTGATTCACTTTCTATCATGCTCTGTTAAATATTAGCTGTTTGGGGCACTTCAGGGAAGCCTCGCTGAGACTTAAGTGCTCACCTTCAAATCACTTCAACCTCCACTGTTTGCCGCGACCATGACAGAGACACCTTACGGGCGTTTTCCAATCGCTTGCTGTACAACGCACCGTTTTACCAAGCTGCGCTTCGCCAATCTTGAAGTTAAAGAGAAATAAAGCTGAAAGTACTGATTATTTATACAGCCATTACATGTTTGCGCTCTACTACGAAGTATACATCACACAAATGTGCCCAGCGCACACTATTTCCGAACTCGAGTGCTAGACTGAAAGCCATGAACGCAGTCACGAAACACACTGGTGCTGTTCCTTTTGGCTTCACGTTACCGTGCCGGCAACTATACCCGATATTGAAGTTAACGTTCCCCGTTGTGGCCATAAAATAATTGCTATAGTGAAAATGCAAAGATACGTTTACTCGGCGAGATCGAATCAGGACGAGATAGCCGGATGCCAAGAGCCTGTACCGCTATAGAAGACGATTGATTACACGGTACGGCTGTCGATAGCCAACAGCCTTCTTTAGGCTAAGCGGCAAAAAGTAGCGGTATAAAAACGCGTCACGTGATGAAAAAAAAAACAAAGCCGGGTTGAGATCGAACGCTCATTGAAAGGCCACCATTCGGAGCTGGTGGTTTGCCGCGCTTGTTGTGCTCATATTACAGCGATAAGCTGCTAGGCTATACGACAGGCGTTTTACGGTCAATGCCACGTCACCGCATTAGTCTGCGATTTGCGAAAAGTGCGAGCATAGTTATTATATTTAATTTACCATTTATTTACCGTCCAGTAGAATAGCAACACCTTTTCGTTCCTTTCCTTTTCCACCAGCACATTCGTCCAGCCACGCTACTGAGCGTGAGACAACGCAGCAGAAATGGGCGCATGTTGGAGCATTATATAGGAAGGAGCGATAGACGGAAAAGAAAGGAAGCAGACCAAAGACGGTTTGTTTGTTTTTTCGTATTCTTTGCTAAACTAAGAATTTTTTTCTCTCGGGGCGACTATGAGCATATATACTGCTGAGTCATTGAACGAAGCCAGTGAGCGTTTTGATGTAGCTGCTTTCTCAAAATTATCGTCATGCTTAGTTGCTTCCTCCGTGTCGATACACCTTGCTCTCCCGCCATATTTGTCGCTCTGCAAGTGCGTCTGCATTTGTGTCGTTGCTGCGAGGGCGAATGTTAGTCAAGCAGAGTGAGTGAGCTTTTTCCTGAACTACCGCCACTAGTGTACCCCTTTAGGGAAGATCAAAGCTTCCACTCACTCACTCACTCACTCACTCACTCACTCACTCACTCACTCACTCACTCACTCACTCACTCACTCACTCACTCACTCACTCACTCACTCACTCACTCACTCACTCACTCACTCACTCACTCACTCACTCACTCACTCACTCACTCACTCACTCAGTGACCAGCTCCGCTCATTCATTCATTCATTCATTCATTCATTCATTCATTCATTCATTCATTCATTCATTCATTCATTTGACAAGACCTATAGTGAGGGTGACCTTCCCCACTACATGGAATCTAGAAGGTGGACGTAGAAGAGAGGCGTTCAAAACATTGCCCCTGCTAATGCTCGACAGTATACACAAAGAAAGAAGCAGGCCAAACGCGGCCCCTGGCCCATAGCCGCGCGTCCGCACTAGGCGATGCCGGCTGCCTCATTGCCCGTGGTCGAGAGCCATTGCGGATAACCGCGAAATGCGGCCGCGGCCTCGTCCTTCGTGCCCAGCGATGCCCCATTTCTGAACGACAGTCTCTAACTGCTGCAGTCCTACGTGGCCTGCATGTCTTGCAGTTGTGCACTTCGCAGTGCCCATACTTATTTACGCTTTTCTTTACGTTGGCATTACTATTTTCTTTCTCCCCGTTCTATTTTTTTTTTCCAGAGCATTTGATAAAAATACAAGACCAACGCTGATCACGTGGTGGCGCTTCTTGATAATCTCTCGCGCTGTCTGGCACGTGTACGACTGTGCAAAGACTGCTTCTGTTATTCTATGTTATGCCTTCACTTCGCCATGTCACCTACTTACATTTATTTCAAATGTGTCGTCATTAGCTGCCTTAATATTAACGTACACTCAAGAAACCTCACAGGTGGTTGGTACCTCATTTCCGTACATATTATAACTAGCAGCACCTCGGCTTACCACACTCCTGTTACATTCAACATATAAGTACTACAACTGGTTCTACTACGAAGCATCTACAGTTCTAGTGTTGTTCCCTCTTGCTACTGGAATTGTTATGTAATTTCATATATGTGACGACAATGTTACATGCGTGGTTATTGTACGGATGTTTCAAAGCCTGTTTCAGTGTTGTGCAAGGGATATACTTCGGTGCGGCCTTCGAGAACAATCCGCAAATTTTGTCATTGCAATCCGTATCGGTAACCTGTGAATCTTTGCTTCACATTACTACTTTTTAGAGAGACTTGCTGCAGGGTTATTCTATTCACCACTGTTGCTATATGATGCCAACTAATCGATGTCAGGGCCAAGTCTGGCTGATATCGCTGCATTTAATTTCTATGGCAATCCATCAAACGTCTGATTAATACGATTTATTTATTTATTTATTTATTTATTTATTTATTTATTTATTTATTTATTTATTTATTTATTTATTTATTTATTTATTTAGGAATTGATCTTTCTGCCACCCTACCACAAATGGCGCAATGTAAATGTGCACCATTTGTGCAAAAAGACGGACGTACGGCCTTCCACCCACGGTCTGAAACTTCGCAAAGGTGAGGCGAGTTGCGCGCGCTTTCATCACATGGAAACCAGAACGCGGCGCGCTACCTGAGGAAACTGCAAAAGCGCCCAAATAGCACACCGGCCCAATTTCCGATACATTATATCCTTCCCGAGCAATAACGGACCGAGGCCGGCCGAGCGCGGCAGGCGCCGAACAGTAATCCAGCACTCACTCATTCTCCCGTACAGGCCGTCGCTGTCGTCGTCGATCGTCAAAAGCAGCGCAGTAAATGCAGGTAAGAAGACACCACAAGAACGAATGTCTTTCGAGCACCACCAAAAAGCGCACAATCGGCCTTCCTTTTCTCCTTCGACCCCATTTCTTTCATCGTCGACTATTCCGAAGCTTCGCTCCGATCCCTGTCCATACATGGTGCACCGCATATATAGGGAAGGACTGCCGCGGGCATTTCGCAAATTTGCGAGGAGCACTGGCTCAGGACAAAGGGCGCGGGAGGGTGTTCCGCAATGTACAGGGCGGGTTGACTTCGTTCTTGCCAGACCAGCAGGGGAGAATCAGGAGTACTGCGCACTGCCTCGGGAGCCAAGGTTGCTTTTTTTTTTTTTTCGCGCCAGTTGGTCCTGAAAAAACGAGCACCACCTATAATTGAAACTTGAAGGGGAGCAAACTGAGCCGCGCGGCAATCCCTGTACGAGAGTAAGCTGGTTCGCTTTCGGGTTTCATTACATAAATGGCCTTCCGGGTCTGCGGCTACGGCAACGGCTATGACGAGAGATAGCAAGAGGACCGATGTGTTGTATCGATTAATACTGCGCAGCATTGTGCAAGGTCGACGGTCGTATGTCAACCAGTCATGGAGAACGTAAGCTGTACACCAACGTATTTTGTATTTCGATGAGAGCGAAATGCGAAAACGCCCATGCACTTAGATTTAGGTGCACGTAAAAGAACCCCAGGTGGTCGAAATTTCCGGAGTCCTCCACTATGGCGTGCCTCATAATCAGAAAGTGGTTTTGGCACGTAAAGCCCCATAATTAAATTAATTAATTAAATTAATGTATGAGCATACATCCGGGTGGCGTCCGCATCGTCTGGTCTCGGAAAGGTTGACCGGACAACGCGGCAAAACTCCCGCGGCATGGCGTTTAACTTAACGTGATCTACCTGGCAAGTTGAACCTATCTAACCTACCTAAATGTAGCATGGGTAATTCTATTGCCGGTCCACAAGAAGTGGACATTCTGTGTATACAAGTCTGTTATTTGGATCATTATCTAACAGCTAAACAGCAAGACGTCAGCTCAGCGGGTACTACGTGACAAAACCACGATAGGATGACGAGGCATGCAGTAGTGGGGGATTCGAGAATAATTTTGAAAACCTGGGGTTCAATTACGTGCACACAAATAAAAGTACACGAGCGTTTTCGTTGTCTTTCGATCCTTTGTTTTCCTGTGGAGTGGCCTTACTGTTCCTAAAGAAAGAATACAATCTATGAGACAGCGTACATCTAAAAGCGGTCTATAAGATGTTTATAGGAATTTTACAGAAGGTCTTTATTGCTACATGGGAAACCGCCACTCCACGGCTAAATTCTCGCAGTTTTCTAACACCGGCAACGCTGCACGTTTTTAATGAGCGAAGAACGGCCGAAGTGGAGCTAAAGTGAGGCTGCCTAGCCGAACTGGTGCACCGTAGCAACTCCGGGGAGAAGCAAAAGCGCGCTCTAGTGTTTGGTAATGAGCGAGCATCTGCTGCCGCAGCCATTGCCGCCCGTAACCCTAGCCACGCGGAAACCCTAACCCGAACCATTTTCTGGGAAATATGGGCAGCCCGCTCATTTCCCGCAGCCTGGCCGAGTACACCGGCTCCATGTATGCCTGCCCAGAGATTGGGAAACGGCTGCTCGTTTACGCTGCTTCTATACCGACGACGAGCGCAGTCTAGCGCGTGCGAACGAGATTTATGCGTCTCGCAATTCGTCATTAAAATATTCTCGATAAGATCCATCGTTTTGCGCTCACACAGACAGACATACACACGGGCACGCAATAAAAGACTACCGATTTCTTTTTGTTCCCTGGCATAGTCATCGACAAGTGCAAGCGCATCTGACAATTTTTTTTCTTTTTCAGATCGACGTGTTTTGCTACTCTCGAGAACTTTTCATCGCTTGGCGCAAATGGGGCTCCACAGTCGTCGTGTACGTCGAAGTTTGCTATTGTTAACGCCTCGGCGGCGGCATTTGTTTTCCGCACGTGCCTTCAGCGTGAACCGGAAGCAAACTTCCACTACAATCGACGTGGCTGACAGGTTCCCCGCTAGAGCTGCGTGAGTATATGCTAATTCAAAGCGGTCCATTGGTAAGGAAATTCTCTGTTTCCCGCACCGCTAAAATGCGGTAGTACGAATAGGAAAATGAAATGAAATAAAATTATCATTACACTTCAATTTTGCGCTAGTACAGGTCACGCACTTGGATCAAGCATAGTTCACGCATAGTTCCTTATTTATCTATAAATAACGAGAATGAAGAAAAAAAGAAGGATGTCTTGTAGCGTTCTCGTTTAAGCTACCACGCTCCTCTCCGATTCTCCAGCTGTTTTATCTTTCATTAGTCATATCTGGTAGTAATTTGCGTGTTTATTCGAACGTTTTGTTAAAATTTCTATGATTTGTTAATGCTCACATTTTTCTCCTCTTCATGTGAATCCAAGCACTTCATTTGAAGCAGCAAGTTTTGCCTATAATGACATCTTCAACTTCAGCGGAACTCACTCTCTTATTCTTTTTTCTAGTGTATCTTTTGAACATTTCAGTAACCAGCCAGTCGGTCAACTAAACCACCAAGAGTTATTTTTTCTATTGAAGCGAAGAAAAGTTCCGTGGTTTGCGTTCTTGGCTCGCGTGCTTGCTTGCTTTATTGCTTTCGCGCTTGCTCGTTCGTTAATTCGTGTGCGTCGTGTGCATGTGCGCGTGCGTGCGTGCGCGTGGGCGTGTGAGCGTGCGACGGTGATTACCGTTGCACCATAAAGGTCATCGCTAACGGCTTACATAAATGCGGCAGTGGCAGAGTTTCTCTTCATGACGACCCTTATTGCGGAGAAGCAAACGTCAAAGAAGATTTCAATAAGGCGCTGCTGCAACTGCACACGAGCAAACATGCTCAAAACCGAGTCAAGGATGGCAAATCGCCCCCAAGAAAGGTATGGCTTCTCTTTGCCCCTTGATCCAATACGTGTATGCACGCACGCACAGACACACACCAAAACGTCTCACGTCATCTTCAAATTGCTACGTCAGATTTCTTCAACGGACAAGTAAGTTATCCGTCAGATTTCTTCAACGGACAAGCAAGTTATCCACTTCCAGAGTAGGCGGCATACGATTGAGATGGTGATGCCGCCAGGTAGGTCGGTATCATAGCCAAATCGCACGACCAAAATGCACTATTATGCTTGTTTCACAACGCGCGAGTTTCTACTGCGTTTTCTGCAGCTCGTAAGAATTTCGCATTCCCGGCCGTGATATTGTAGCGATACCTTCCACTGCCAGTCTTATCATGCCAGTCTTATCACTCACTGTTCACGGATGGTTGATCCCCTTAATAACGTGGACGGAGCGTCGCTCTGACCACCGATAACGTGCAAAAAGCGCTAAAAAGAATAGCATCGGAAAAGAAATCGCTACGAAATCGCGGACCGTCTCTCACGCATCAGTAGCGGCGACTGTGATGTTTGCATTTTCTAGCATTTAATGGAATCCGTAATTGATCTTAACGGTACGCTGATTCGGTCGCCTTCCGTAAACAAAGCAGTCATCAAAACAAAAAAAATTGGAGGGGGGGGGGGGGGTAGGGGGTGCAGAGCCGGCCGCCATCGCATTCATTCACAGAACTTAGAACAACCAAAATTTGAGCAAGTTGCTGGAAATTCACAGGCGCGCAAACACGGACACAAGTCGAAACGACAATGACAACACAAAAGCTGTGACGTGTCTGAGGAGCCGCGCTGCTGCTGGTTCTTTGTTCATGCCGCAACGACCGATATCGCATGGGAGTTCAGTACATGCGAACATTTAAAACATCGCACACGCTAAGACACCGACAACTCATTTATCGCACCCGTAATGTCACAAGTGGCAGATCACAAGCAAAATCGCACACTGGGAAATGCATCTTACATGAACTACACGGCACTCAAAAGCGGCCACATGAAGAAGCCGTGAAACATGGTGAGCGCGACATGGTTGCGCCTTGACACCGAAGCATTAAGCCTGTGCTGTAAAAAGAAAAGAAGAAGAAATAAAAAAAACAAGGGGGGGGGTGTAGTAGGGCGTAAAGGATAGCAACGGGAGAGCGCAAGCTGGAACCGCCAACCAGTTCTGGTATTCAGGCGATTTGCCGAGTTTTGCAAAATAAGATGGAGCGGAGGAATGTGGTGGAACCAAAGCCGACGGGCATTTCAGTGCGAGCTAGCGCGAGACCAGAGGCTGTGGTGCTCGTCCTCTGGACGTCGGTTAGGTGGTCAGAATTCATTAGGCCGCGAAATAATATAACCCTCACTTGAAGGACTACGTGTTGTCGGCACCCTTTTGCCGTGGGGGCTTCTGGGAACGATACGGCGTGAGTGACAGTTGAGACAAGTGTTCCTTCGTTACCCGCCTACAAGCCAATTTGCTCTAAGAGGTTCCGGGAACGGCACAGCGCCGAGTGGCACTTCTCTATGGACGCGTCTTTCATGCCCCTTTTCTCTCTCTCTCTTTGTTTCTTTTTCTGCCGCATTCTGTGCGATATGGAGAGGAAAACAAGCATGTGTAATATAAGCAAGCGTGCATTACCCCAAATTGGGTCTATAGTGATTTGATTTGATGCGACGTAGCTTGGGAGGTTTCAAAATTCAACTCCCTCATAACCGCGGTCATTCTGTAGGTGAGTGCGGCACTCCGCGCTTTGCAATACGCCGAGTACTTCAGGTTCAACGTTCAATTTGTCATGCGTTATACAATCGATTACACATAGTTGCGTGTTAACAGTGGTTTTCTTTAAGTTAGTACTTGTTTGGGGTACCATCTCTCATGAAAGGAAGCAACAACGACGAGGCCAGTGGGCATAGTCCGCTAAGCAGACAACGTCCGCATGAAGCAGAAGCAAGCAGCAAAGGGTAGCGAAACATTAGTATGGACAAACGTAAGGCATGAGAAAATCAATGTTACGATAACTATCTGACGAGTGCGCCATTGCACGTGTGTGCTCGTTCCATTCTTGACCAAGAACGTGTGTAAAACGTGATAAAACAATTCCTGCGAAAAACGAAATAGATGAAATTTTCTAAAGGTGCACTTCACGAAACGTTCTTCTGAAAAGGAAATGCGTCACAGTTTACTTGAGACAAGCATAAAATTTCCAAGAGACCTTGACTGTTCCTAAAGGTTTACTACCACGCTTAGCTTTCTTTACTTTCTTCTAGTAAATAATACCAACACTGCTTTGTCCGCCCTCTTGCAGACGAGGTGGGTGCTCCACCAAATGCAGATGCTTCGAAATGTAAAGTTTCCTTGTCTGTCAGCTCGTTCTTTTCCTCTCTGTTTTACTCTCTCGGCACCGACCTAAAATGAAGCAGCGAAAGCCAAACGAATAATCCAAGCACGTACGTATATGACAATATATGCAGTATGCGAAGTTAGCGGGTCTATGCTGAAAAGAAAAATAAAGAAAGAAAGAACAAAAGAGAAAAAGAAAGCGCGCACTTAGAAACGACCCACCAAATCCGAAATAGGTAGCTAAGAGCTCGCTATCAAGTGAGGGGCGCCGATAAACGCCAAGCATACGTCGACACGTCAACGGCAAACAATACAGCGCCGTATCGAGAGCGAAATCAATAAATTGCACCTTCTAACCTACAAAGAACACAAAACGCTTTCTGTGTTCCTCCAACTTACAGCTGCATAGTGAAAAGTGAGCTCTCTGGCAAACTTTTGGGCATTTGCATTCCAACGCTCATGAGCCGTCAAAGCAACGACTAGCGGAACATAAAAGAAAAAAAAGAGAGAGAAGAAGGAACAGTTCCGCTGCCTCGCGCATTACGCAGATGCATTCTGAGCTCTCGAAAGAGACTGCGCGCACGCGCGTTCATCGCTTGGGTACCGTGCCCGGTTCGATATACTTCGCGCTTGTCAAACACCTGCGACGAAGGAGGCGCGAAATCGATAGAGCGAGTTCCGATACAATTTGCGGAGCTCTCGTTAATTCCCCGTTGTCCCAATTATTTTCCCGAGCATCCACGCTCAAGATGAATACGAAAAAGAGACAAACGCAATGCTGCACGCAAGCGACCGAGTGCTGCATTTGCGTTTGACGCAACAAATCTTCGGGACAGCAGCTGCCTTCGGTGCCAATTAAAGCACTTTTTTTTCATTCTATCCTACACATCTCAAATACACAAGCGCCGAGCCAAACAGATATGAATGAATCAGAGAATGCAAAGGATGTAAGCTTGACCTACGTAGTGTTAACCAATTAATAAGAACTATAGTCGGATACAACTTTAGAAGAAAGGGGAAGCCCCGCCGAGATGACCGAAGCGGCGAAGTCACCGGCCGTCCGGCGCATGACGTCGGTCCAGAGTGCGCGCCCATTGGTGGATGCTCGTGTGCATCTGCCTCGGAGGAGTAAACGCCCCCTTTTTTCTAAAGTTGTATCCGACTATAGGGTAAGGGGACGGGACAAGAAAAAATTTGATGACAGGTACTGGTGAAGAAAATGAGCTGTGTATTGGCAAGTATACTCCACGCCGTGGAATTACTCGAGACGCCAGTCCTGTCAAAAGTGGCGTGGTGCTGTAAGCTTTGGGTGAGGTCGCACACCCATACAATGTATGCTTGGACGAGTATATGTTCGATATGAGCGATTCCCCGCAAAACACCATCTCGGCCGCTGGTCTGAATTGTTACTTATCTCGAGTTTATAGAATGGACTGGTGTTCTGATTGAAGAATGTAGATCTTTGTTTTAGACTTGTGCTCGACAGAAAATGACTGATCCTAAGATCACAAAAAGAAGACACACTACACCTCGTTCTTCACCATGCATATTTTGCAGGGAAAATGTCTTTGTCGAAAACTTGATTGAAGAAGAAAGAAAATAACGGAAAGAAGAAAAGTTACCTAAGGGTGGAGTTCTCGGTCCAGAACTCCACTGGCATGGGATGCTCGCTGGGTCTGACCTAGAAGAGTTGCTTGCCCCTCCAGATCACACCCCGCGAGTCGTGCCTCCCACGACACCGAAAAGTTTGAGGTTAGCGCGGGTGGTGAGTCCATTGTTTGAGTGCGCCTCCCGCACTCCCACGTGATGTGTCTCAGCGTCGATCGATTCCCACACCAGAGGCAAGTATGCTATGGCGCCGCCGATGCGATTTTGCTCTGTCGGAGGAGGCTTGGATAAGTGTTAGTTTGAATTCTGCGCCAGTCCCTTCCCTGTCTGCATGCGAGTTTGGGGCGGGGGGAGTGAGTGTTCGTCGCTCACTCCTCTGGAGGGCAAGGATCTCCCGCGGGGTAACTGGTGATGCGTTGGTGGGAGGGGATCCGATGATCGTGTACGCGCACAGTTGTTTGCTTCTCGAGCGGCGCCGTCTGTCGCCTCGTTTCCCTCTGGGGCCTCGTGCGCTGGACACCGGATGATACCGTCGGGCAGTTGGAGGGGTTTTCTTAGAGGTCTTGCCACCGTAGCGGACAGGACCCCCTTGAGATAGGCCCTGCATGCCTCTTGGGAGTCGGTTAGCACGTCAACCGGTATTTCCATTCGGTCTACATCGTTTACAGCCGTTGTAAGGGCCGGTGGTGTTGGGCAAGGGTTGTCGGCGGTGGTTACAAATCGCGTCTCGACTGTGGCAGCTAAGATTATGCAATTGAAAAAAAAGGAAACGTAATAATAGTCAGAACACATCACCCAACGACTTAATCAGAAAGGAAAGAAAAAGAAAGTAATGGCGATAACCGTGTGTCGGAGTGTGGATAAACGGAAAACAAGAAACGGAAGTACTGGGAGTGTACGGGCTGCCATCAGCTCCAACTGAGGAAGCGCTACAATTGACAGACGCCTGGTGCCTCTTTCAGAACCCCCACGCTTCGCAGACGTCGTCCATCAACCGACACACCGCTACGTCTCTCATCCGACGAGGTGTTCTGGCGATGTTGACGTTCGCGAACAAAGGATGCCGCGCAAAGAACGTGGGGGCACGACAAAAAAAGAAATAAAGGAGTGTGGCGGAGTAAAGATGGGAGGCTCGGAGTCCAAATGAAACTGAATATATGGTTTGCTACCCTCCAATGGGGGAGCGGCGAGGAGTAGTAAAGGGATGAAAATACTTAAACACTAACACAAGACCAACATTGTTCTATATTTCTCTCGTTATTTTATCTTCGTGTCATCGTGTTACTTTCGCTGAACCGCTACTAGCTGAACCAACCGGCCCATTCCGAGCTTCCTTTGATGTCGGAGCAAAGGCTGTCGCATTCCGTGTGCCGCAAAACCCGTGAGCTTTCTTTTTTTTAACTCAAATGTTTCGGCTTAAAAAACGTATATATGAGTAGGCAAGCAAAACAAAATATGACAATTCAAAGGGCAGTGTCCTACTGTTTAAAGAAAGATCAGGTTGTCTGAAAACGCGAAGTAATGGGGGAATATTTTCAGAATAAGACGATACGACGGCGAATGTGGATGCACAGCTATAGCATATATATATATATATATATATATATATATATATATATATATATATATATATATATATATATATATATATATATATATATATATATATATATATGTGTGTGTGTGTGTGTTTGTGTGTGTGTGCGTGTGTGTGTGTGTGTGTGTGTGTGTGTGTGTGTGTGTGTGTGTGTGTGTGTGGTGAACTAGAATGCGCAAGATCTAGGGTTCAGAAATTTCGCGATAAAGGAACTTTTATAGTTTTAACAATCCAGGTTAGCGTGAATAATCACTTAAAGAGTAGGATACCCTAGAAAGGCGGGAAAACGAGCTCCGAGAAATGTGCCAATCCCACATCATTGCCATGCGACCGAAATAATAGCGTCGCGGTGAAATAGCTCCACCTTTGGTGATTCACTGTGAAGACCTTGACTGCTCCGTTCTCAGGCATTGCAAAAGCCAACGTCAAAAATAGAGTACCGCGATAAAAATGGCCACCCCATTTAAAGGTATAACGGGCTCCAAGGACGAAAAATATAAAAAAATATCTGGAAGAAGATGCAAGCATAGAGAGAGAGAGAGAGAGAGAGCGAAACATCAGAAAGGCAGGCAGGAGAACAAGGAAAAGTACGGTTTGCTACCCTGCACGGAGGAAGACGGAAAATAATTCAGAGATATAGGGAAGGAGAAATATTAGTATCGAAACGGAAATCAGCGCACGAAATTGATGCGGTACACTTCAGTCTCAAAGCCTGTCTCGCAGTCCTGTAGACCACAGGATGCGAACTAACGTTCGTTGTGACCATTGTCCGAGCACCTTTTGCTCTGACAGCGACTGGACGAAGCATACAATTTTAAAGAGTCCGCAGTGAACCATTACAAAAGAAAGTTGGGTTATACTTGGTGCGTATTCAAGAAATGCTACAAACAACAGCTAGTGCTAACGAGACGTAGAACGAGAACGAAACGCACGCGCGAGACGAGGCTACATTTTCACTGTGCGGTTGTTGTTGCCGTAGTATACGTTTATTTAGCGCTCGTCAAATATGCCTCTATTCAGTGGTGAACGTTCGCGAGGGTAACGTAACTCTCTGGCAAGCGACTCCCTCCTCCCCCCCCCCCCCCAGTACTTCTCCCAACGCCTTCGTGCTATGCCGCCACTTCTTTAATTTCCTCCATTTCTCAGCGACGCCCCTGGCATAGCTGAGGCTAATTTTAGCCGAAATCGGTGCGTTTTGATTACCGCGCTACGCTAAATTATGCATAGCCACCTTTGAATTTACATCCATGAAACAGATAGAAAAGGAGGGGGGGGGGGGGGGATAGGGGTGTAGTTACGCGGAAAAGTAATACTGCTTGCTTCACTACGCGGGCCGAAAGAGATGCGAGGACGAAAGGAATAAAAAAAAAGAGATGCGAGGATGAAAGGAAGAAACTTCTGTACAAACAACTACCGCACACTTGACCAGCAGACAACCATCGCGGTCATCTCAAGTAAGGAAACTACCCCGCGGCCAGTATGCTCTGCCTTGAGGGTGGCTCGTAGAGGGAGCCGGCCATCGTCAGCCCTAATCAAGAGCGCATAGCATCGGAGGCGCCGTTAAGGGAACAAAAACAAAGAAAGGAAATTCCGGGAGGCGATTAGGTATAGGTGCAGTTCCCATCGAGCGCAGGCAGCTTGCCGGCATTCGGTGGCGGTGGCGCCGATTAGCGGCGAGGAGAAGCTACGGAAATCGCACTTCTCTCTCTCTCTCTCTCTCTCTCAGATCCCGGAGTGTCTCGGGGACACCCGCTCGATCCTTTCGTATGTGGCGGCGGCGGCGGCGGCTGCTGCAGCAATGCAGCGGCACCCCCTTCTCTGCACTCATCAATCAGCGGGGTCCCCTCTTCTGCAACCGAGTCTTTCATGTCTCACGCGAAAAAGATGCGAGCCACGAACGAAGCGCCTGCCATTATTTGACGGGACGGCGCGCTGGCCCGCGTCGCTGACGCCGCGAAGCAACGCGGCCTGCTCTTTATAGGCGACGTCGCGTCCCCCGAACAAGACCGCCTCGCGGAGGGTGCCCACGGAGCATGCACGCGTGTGACAGTGACGGAAGGCCACCCACATGGGGCGATCGGTGCCTCGGAGCCTCAATGCCGATATTTAGTGCCACAATTGTCTCTGTCACGGAATGATATAAAAAATGAAATGGATCGCTACATTATACGTCTGGCGAAAGTTGAGACGCCTTGGCGTAAACGGTTCTTTTCGTGAAATTGTGTATGAAAAGTGCGCACCGTTCCGTTGTTCCGAGGGTCTGCTGCGCAATGCCCTGCCGAAAGGTTGGCTAGAATTTGATGGTTGATAAAGGTTAACCGGAAAAGGGGCTGATTTCACAAACTTTTTCGTTCGTAACGGCTGTTTCCTATTGGCCGACTGCCTCGGCTACTGATATGTCAGGCGTCACGAATGGTTGACATTTACTCTTACGAACAGTGGTAGCGTAAGAAAGCTTTCCTGAATACTGCCCAAGATTAGGTTCTCCCGCTTATTCTCTTTTCCAGCCCTTATTTTGAACGCTATAACGTATTGCCTATACTGCAGAAGGAGAAAAGAAAGAAAGAAAGAAAAGAGAAAAGAAAGAAAGAACAAAGATTGAGAGAACAAAATAAATAAGCCGAAAAATTTTGTTTTCTGGCCCCTACAACTTCAACTAATATAATGGCCAACTAATTAGTGATAATGCATCTCTGATAAATGTATAGCAGGGCACGATGCTTAGCGCTGGATGTTTTATTCCGTGTAAACGCTAAGTGCTCTAGACATTTCGCCGTCATGTCCGACGAGTAGGCGGAGCACCCTCATGCAGATTGTCTGCGTAAACCAAGAGTTCATTTACAATTTCTTCTCGTGAGCACACGGTAGTGCATCTCAAAGTGCGAAATTAAGCAAGCCTCAAGGAGACTCAAGAAAGAAATTAGATGAAGTCCGAGAACAATGTCGAAGCCGCGTTTAAACTACCGTTCGCAAGCCGAAGACAGAACAAACGTTCTGAAACACGATCCCACTGATTACAGCAAGGCAATTTCCAAAGATTCGTCGTCGATATCATCAGTCTAATTAGTTCCACAGCAGGACAAAGGCGCCTCTCACAGAACTCGCACACTACATGCCCTGTTGTGCGTAAAGTCAATGCGCTTTATGGCCCAAAGTTTTTTACTCTCGTATCTTCATCTAATTGTCATCTAACCTCGAGTGCGTTGGCTTTCGCAATGAGTACTCTAATATTTTATTTGAGGTTTTTTTTTCTTCCGTTTTCTTTTTTTAGGCGTAACGAAAGACCGACTTCACAACGTATCTTGCGCAGATGTGTTCACTCTCGTGGTGCATTACAGTGATCACTGACGATCGCCGTCAAGAATTTCGGAAAGGTATAGAAGGTGCGAGAATTGTGCAAATGAATAAGAGCTTACGAAACCTGCCTGTACAATACTACGGCGTACTTAGTGATTAGCGCGTACCTGCCGTTCCTGACCCCTGTATCTTCGTTAAGAACAGAGGTCATCTGCGTAGGAGTGCGCTCTTCGATGAAAGCGGGCGGGTGTGCTGACTCTGTTGCGAAGACCCCGAGCACATGCCGTTCTCTTCTGTTCGTCGCATGGACGAAATCTGCATTCCACTTAGGTTGCGCGGGTAGGGGAAAGGGCGTTGGGGGGTAGGTGATGGAGGGGATAAAATGCATAGTGCAGTGCGTCGAGAAGCGGTCCCCACCAAAAGTGGACAGGCCACGCACTTTGAGACAGAAGGGGTCATTGGGCTTACGCAAGCGTGATGGAGCTTTCGATATGCTCAAATGACATTCCAGTCTCCCCTCTACAAAAGTTTCGCTGCTGCATCGCTTGGATTCTCTGAAAGCCCTTAGACACGCCGTTAATTTGGCCTGGCTTGTCCGCGTTTATTACGCAGGCTGTGCATTTTGTTGTTGGTGTAACGTTTCTGCGTATTACGTAACACGAGCGTATATTATAGCGTTATACGATTAGCGATACCACCTGCCGCTGACTGCGCACGCATGGTAAACCCAGTGAATACGCAGTTGAAGGGAAGATGTGGCGGTAACAGTAACGGAAACGCTATGCCAATATATTTTATGGGCACTAAGGGTAAGTTAGGATTTTCTTCATGCAGTTACCATAGTATACCTAAGAAATAATAACTTGAATTTATGCAAGCTTAAGCTCAACCCACTACTTTGCACATAAGGTATCGACAAGAGTGATCATTTATCCTCTTTTTTTTGTGTGCGTGAAATGTTATTTTCTGTTGAAATAAAAATAAAAAAATACCTTGCATTGATGAAGGCTACTCATTTTAATATAATATAAATAGTAAAATATGTAAAATAATAAGAAACCATCCTCATGCAGCTGTGTGCCTCTTTAATCTAGCGCTTCAGCATCCAACAGGTAAGCAGCCGGATGCAATCCTTGATAGTTGCGCTAAACTGGACTGTGTGCAAGTGGCAGCACGTAGTTCCTGTTTACTTGCACGCATGTTACACAGCACATGTGGAGACTATTGGAGAAGCGGATCGTTGTAATACGCAGCTTTGCAACGTTTTAGTTGAGCAACAAAATGGCGGCAGTTATGACGTCAGGACATGTATATAAGGGACGACGTGTCCCAGCACAGAACTTAACGTGGGCGTTGCTATGCTATCTCGGCCTTCCATACGTCGTGGACTACACGCACTTCGTATTCGAGGAGAATAACTCAGCATATAGTCCACATCATGAACGATTATGGGCAAATCCACACTATTTCTGTCAACGTCGCGACCTTTTCCTTTTAACAGAATACTATCCCACTTCTGACGAGAGACTGAGGTTAAGAAGGGACGGATTTAGGTGTAAGCTTTTTATATAGCCATGGCCGAGAGGTAACGAGTTCGGATCGACTTTAGCATGAAAAGAAGCACAAGCGTTTCAAAACGTGTCCTCACACTATGAAGCTCGCAGTGAAAAAGTTTCAATGTCATCTCGCAAAGCAAAGCACGTCTCTCCAACGAAAGACGGTAGCAGAAATTTATGTTACGCGCAGCGCATCATTGTGACACCCGGGAATTCTCGCAATCGGCGGATTTCGTCATTTAATCAGATTTCGTGTTCTTTTCAGTAGCCCGCATGACAATGTGATCGACAAAATTCTTTCACATTGCGTGTCACACACGTATGAACAAGAAGTAGACAAACGGGCAAAGATTAAAAAGCCGTGACTTCAACGGCAGAAGGCCAAATCGATTTTCCTAATAGTACCAAAGAAAAGCGCTGCGTTGTTTTCAACATGGCTGTTATCTCGTGCGCAATGTCGCGAAATGTTGCACGCGACTATGCCAGCAGACCGCACCAACCTAGCGCTCTGTAGCCTGCATCAGTTCGCGCTATCAAGTACGGGACACTGAGCTCTTCTACTCCAAGTGTGCAATCAGCCCTCCGTGATTCGTCAAAAATATTTTTTGGACCACCCCAACTTCGCCTGTCTGTCACGTGACGTCATGAAAACCGGGATAACTCCCAATCTGTCATGACGTGTGCACATTGATTGTGCATGATTCAACCGAACAAAAGAAAAATTATTTCTTAGCGTCTTAGCGTCATTTTTTTCACTCCGTTGCACGCCGCCGCGATTTTAGACAAACCACCGCAAGCTAAGTAAGAGAAACCGGACAAATCGCAGACGCCGGCACCACCCTCTTTATCCAGTTATCCATTTTCAGTGCCCTGGTTCAGCCCCATCCAGACCCTCTCCACTTGAGCGTGCTCTTCGCCTCTTGTCAGCCAATTAGATAAGAAAAACCGCTCAACGTAGGTAATGTTATTCGTCTTGAGAGCAAACCAAAGTGCCTTCCTATAAGCGAGGAGAGCGTCTGATCGGGCTGTTCGGGCAACGCCGCGGTTCACTGCACGATGCTTGCGTCGGCGGTTATGTAAATTTCCCGTCAGGAAATTGGAATAAAAACAAATTGCAATAATTTTACGTTATAGCGCCCCATGTTTTGCAAGGCTTTATCAGCAAGCAGCTAACACACTCTTCCCCCCTCCTCCCCTTCATCCCCCCTCCCTCTGTCGTTATCATACTTTGTTCTCGCTACAATACAGATGACGGTCCTATCGCTTCACCATCTGTAAATTTGCTGATAAGTGGCGCGAAAGAAATCCTATATCGCAACTAGAAACATCGTGCAAATTGTACAGCGCATACCTGCGTATACCCCGTAGCTCGGCCTTTGTCTCCACGTCATCGAGCCGAGAACAGCGACCAAAATAAGGAAAAAATGAATAAGTAAAAAAACAATGCAAGAAAAAAAAAACGCGTCATGAAGTGGTCCTTCTCGGCGGTCCTCGGAGGACGCTTCTTTCCCATAGCTGTAGGAGGGGAGGGGGCCGCGCGAGCTGCAGTTTTACTCGGGGATCGCCGGCCGCGTGTGCAGTATAGTGCGAAGAAATGGCGCGGCACTTCTTCGGGGACTCGACGAGGTGCCCCCCGTCCAGTGCACTCCGTCGGCGGAATAATGCATGAAGCCTCTAATTGATTCCGCGCGGGGCACGCAGGCCGGCCAGGCTGATTCGCACGCGCAGCGGGGTGCCCCGGCGAAGAACAACAGGGGCAGGTAATTAGATATCGCCGCTCTTAATTGAAAGCGATCGAACTGCTTGGCCGCGCAGCTTCCCGGCCACTTCTGCGCCCGATGGGCACCAATGAGGCCCATATAGCCGCGGCGACTTCCTTTACAGACTCGGGAAGAGGAGTTGCCGACGTGTCCGGAGGATAAGCCCGCGAATAAAAGCAAATTAATGATTCCCAATATTGCACCTCGCTGTCTTTGCTTCGTTTAGCGAATTCCCCGCGAGCGCTTCGATTCTGCGCTTTCCCGCAGTACGAAACGCTATACAAGCGTCCGCGGCTTCTTGATTTCCGCATGTGGGTTGCATTTGGCGGCCCCCGTATAATGCGAATCCTTCCAGGTGCGGTGTCACGGCCCGAATGTTCAAAGCCGAATGCCTTAGCTGTATGTGTTTAGGCTCACGTCTCTTAACTAACTCAAGATAGAACAGCCAAGGGCGATTTTGAAAGCTTCAATGGCGGTGTTCTATAAGAGGTTGCTTGTTCTGGGCACACGTACCGCAGTTCTCAGGTTACACGGCGAGAAACAACTTATATTAAAAGGCTCCACAACAAATTCCACAATTTATTCGCCATTACATTCTGCTCCGTTAAAACCAAGCAACTTTGAAAATGATAGCCAGCGGTAATTCTGAGTAGCCAGAAAAGCTACCCAGGCCAACATCTGTTACAGAAACTTGCTGTAGATATTTCGTAGACTTTTTTTGTCACCTTCAATAGACTTTGTCTCTAGGCGCAACAACATATCATGCACAATTTTCTCTACTGTGCAATACGGAATTCTTCTTGCACCTCTTCTGGCCAATACGGTGCTCTTCTGGCCAATAACGGTGCTCCACTTTCCAAGGAGTTGGGCACAGAGAACTGTTACGAAGCGCGATCTCCATGGTTTGCTAAAATTGCCAACTTAAACGAAATAAGGCGCATACACAAGCAAAATGAATCATCATCATCATTATTAGGAGTCCAGTTATGTCTACTGTAGCCTAACCGCCGTGGTAGCTTAGTGGCTTTGGTGTAGCGCTACTAAGCGCGAGGTCGCTGGCTCGAATCCCAGTCGCAGCCGCCGTATTTCTATGGGGGCGCAATGTAACAAAGCCCATGTGCCGTGCATTGGGTGCACGCTAAAGAACTCAGGCGGTCAAAATTAATCCTAAGCCCTCCACTACGGCGTGCCTCATAATCATGTCGTGTTTTTGGCATGTAAAACACCACATTTTTATTCCCACTGTATCCTAATGGCTGCTTCCCAAACCAACCCAACTATAGTGGGTTATTTAATGAAATTATGGGGTTTTACGTGCCAAAACCACTTTCTGATTATGAGGCACGCCGCAGTGGAGAACTCCGGAAATTTCGACCACCAGGGCTTCTTTAACGTGCACCTAAATGTAAGCACACGGGTGTTTTCGCATTTCGCCCCCGTCGAAATGCGGCCGCCGTGGCCCTATAGTGGGTCCTGACCTATCTGTTACGAACTGCCACCGCCAGCTAGTCTCCTTTCCCTTGCTACCTATCCTTTTAGTCTAATCAATGAGCAGCCATCCGTTTCACGTATCCTTCGCGCTCCGCCATACTCCATCTCCACCTTACATTCTCGACGAGAACATTGACTCACTTTCTGTTCTGCAGTGTCATGCCACTGCCGAAAAAGTCCAACACCCATCCACGCTCACCGCTTCCTGCGTTACAGCGGTTGATCTTCCGAGCCCACACTTGCGTCAGTGGACATGAAACTTACGATGCAATCGTACCAACTCGCAAAGCTTGGCGTGCCTCCATATTAGTAACCTCTACTGGGAACCTCTATTCTCCTGCTCACAGTCGTGCACATAATGCGTTCCTCAAACTCAGAGGCAGATGACAAACCTGCTTGCTCTTGGAGGACCGAGGCGAAACTACGTGGCTACAGAAAAAGTCAGATTACGCTTAACCAAAGCTCCCGTAGCTGCCAGAAAAAAACTAGGAACGTTGGTACGCCAGCTTGCAGTGTCCTAGGTTACGGTGGAGCGTCACCAACAGAGGCAACGCTTTGTTATGATTAGGTGGCGGAAAACGCTCTCAATGTCGACGAATGCTCTGACGACAGTGCTCGGAGCACCTGAGAGCGCTCGAACAGAGAGGAGAACGATCGAAAAACGCCGGCCGAACTCATGGCGAGCGCTCCCTTTTGATGAGTCGCAGTTAAAGCTGCTCGCGAGAATGATCTGAAGCACTCCGAAACGACCAGCCGAAGGTGCCATATGAGAGTCATTATTGGCAGGTTTTCTGGATCGAGAAGTCTAAGTACGTCCTAAGAAGGATCGCTAAACGAAAAACGGAACTACGAAATTTCCTCGAATTATTACCTTACGGAGCACTTCCGGCGTTAAACGAATAACAATGTGTTAATAGAATGGCCAACGTGGGTGTTGCACTACTCCAGGGTATCGATAGCGCTTACGGTAAGGAGGGCAAGAAAAAAGAAATAAAGCCGGCAAATTCCACGCTCTGTGGGGATCTATGTTATGCGAAGCAGTGGGCGAGGAGCCTACCATGTTAACGAAACGACCATGACCAAGACGTAGACGGCTGTTTCATGACCTGCATGACACGCATGACATGCCATTCATGTCATGACCTATCATTTGTGTTCGTCATACACTCTTGTCATATTATGCCAGTTTTGGAGCCTATACCAATTTAATGAAACGAGCATGAGAGCACCAAGACGTAGGTAGTTATATAGATAGATATATAGATACTGTCAAAGTGGCAAATGTTCGCCAAGAAATTTCTCGCATTAAAGAAAGAAATCCTTTGCCAGAAAGAGGTGTTGTAGGGCAGCCTAGGGGTTGCATTTCTATTCTTCTTTTTTCCTTCTCCTCTCTCGTTTTCCTCGCCTTCCGTCGCTCGTGGAATAGAACAACCAACTACAACAATTGCGATACGTACGTGACGCGCTGCCCATCGAAACATCAAAACTAGAGGTACAGTTGCTTCGTTCAACGCGCCCCACAACACACGCGGGGTATACACGAACTATCGCGCAAAGCCATTCCAAAGCTGCCACTGCCCGCCTCACTGCCTGAAAAAAGCGCTCTCTGCCCCGTGACGAAGAAGAGAAGCTGCCGACTCGGCTAAGCGGCTTGCGCCGGCGCCAATCGCGTCGATCTGACACGCTCCCGAAGCGGCGCGCGCGCACGCCACCGCCCTTGTTACGCGGCCGTCGATTCAATCGGGCGCGCGCTGAAGCCACCGGTTGTTTGCTCCCGTTCGTGAACCGATGTAGACAGACATACAAACAGAAAAACAAGGCAAAGCTCCTTCCGGCCTCAGACATTCCGAGCGCCGTCACTTAGGCCGTCAAGCTTAGCAGACGTTGTGCTCTGGGCTCCCAGGCAGGAGAGGTCGCTCGCTACGCTGTCTCGGTTGGAATGCCAATATAGTGGCGACGAGTTCTCGGTGTCACCGAAGGTATACAGTGTAGCGAAAGCGCAGCCACGTATGTACGCTTGACATGAATTCCGATAAAGGAGAAACTCCTTCTTAACGAGAGCTGTATAGCAGGCGTTTACTCACTGACTTCAAGGCTCGCGGTTCTTTTTTCTAGCTGCCGTGGTTGCTTAGTGACTGTGGTGTTGGGTTGTCCTGGACTCCTCACGTTAACCAAGTCAAAAAGTGACTAATCGTTATTTGTCATCTGTTCAGGTTCCTCGCAGGAAAGAACTAAGGGAGGGGGGGGGGGGGGTGACCATGCAGTCCATGTTACAGCTGCACAAAGTTTGTTGGGTTCCTTCGGTACAGCCTACCTGTTATATTTACCACCTGCAAAACCAATTTGCGTACAAGTCAACGCATTCAAGCCCAAGCTCTGAGGATATGCCTTGAATTACCACGCAGTGCTTCAACGGCTGCAACTATTGCCATTGCTCAAGATTATTCAATCACGGCGCTCATCGCCGTCGCGACAATGCGTGCACATGTCAGACACATTGCCCGGACCTTTTGCCACTACCTCGCTGCATTGACAATGGCAAGACCCCGCCCGTCATATAGCCGAACTGTCAGTGGATATCGTGCCTAGCTTACATCGGGTATACACGCCTGCGGCCAGGCCGGTTTCTGCTGCATGATGTTCGCGCTATGCTGAAGTACACCTCGGAATTCCTGGACTTCAGAAAAAGTGATATCTACCACCATCTGCACTAAAAGAATTGAGCTTACTCTTGTTTTACGAGAGATACAGTAGCCGCGTACACATCTATACTGACGTATCGACTACTTCGACCACTTCTGGAGTGCTGTGTTTATACCGACAAGAGGGGTAACACTGCGATTCAAGACGTCACATGTCACGACCTCCACGGCTGCAGAACTCATGGCTCTGCGCAGTGCGCTTCAACTTAGTGACACAGAGAGTTCTGGTACATGGGCCCTGTTTTTCAACTCGAGACCGACTTTACACAGCATGCAGTTAGTTCTCTGACGGGGAGCTCACGAACAGCTAACATACGAAATTGTCAAACTTCACCCCGATGTCAAACAGAAAGGCCACGAAATTATTTTCCAGTGGCTACCTGGCCATGCGGAATCAGTTGAAATTATAAAGCAGACAAAACTGCCCGAGTGTCAGATCAAGAACAACGCGGCGTTCGCATTCCTCTTTCCAAGACAGACGCTGCAAGGCAGCTTCGTCACCTGGCACGCGAGCTCTCTTTAGCAGAGTGGAACACCCCAAATATGAAGTGCACCAGGTTGCACGAACTGAACCCTTCGCTTCAACTCAGACCTCCATCCGGGCTTCACCGACGGGAGGCATCGCTTGTGGGGATGCGCGACCGTCGCGTCTCCCCTGATGTTTTTCCCGCATAGCGCGTCTCCTGTGGTCCCGCTTTGCCGCGTGGCCTGCGTGACGTCAGCGCGGTCGATGTGGTTGAAGCGCAGTCCGAGAGATGGCGCGGGCGTCGCGCCGCTGCGCGGTTACTTGGGTTCGGGAAAGACAAGGCGCTCTCTCTTGGCTTCGAGACAGCGAGCGGGACTGACGTGCCGTGCCGCACGTGCAGCGGCCCTCTTTCCCGGCCGGTCGGTGCACGGCGGGGGACGACTCCCGCGTGCGCGCCGACCAATGCTTCGGCGAGACCGTCTCGCCTGGCCGCCTTCGAACGCGCCACGATTCGCGTGACTATACACGCGAACGACCAGGCGTTGGGATCCAGCATGGGGCGAACATATTCGCTCGCGAGGACGCGGTGAGTCGGACTTCTAGATTTGTCGCGCGCCCATCGGCATGTTTTGTGGATAGCAACTCGGCTAGCAGGCATTGATGTATGAAAGGTGCAATAAATGCCCTTGTGATTGTTTGCACTACTGTGTTGTCGTTCCTTTGTCCCAAGGGTACGGTGTGAGAATCCCACATCAGACCCCACACGCTTCTGTACCGGCTGTGGCTGGGAGTTGCTTTCACAAAGGCGTGCGCTACTTTGATTGGACTGACCGACAGTGCTCCATGCGACGTCTGCGGCATCGAAGAGAACATCGACCATTTATTGTACCAATGTCATCGATTTCAGTCGGAAAAACAAACATTATCTATCGCACGGCGACGACTGGACGATCAGCATTTGTCTGCGCAGGTGCTGCTTGAAAACCGTCCACTTAGCTCGCCGGCCCACAAAGCTGTGAAGGCACTTTTCTCTTTCTTGAGGGCGACTGGCCTATGTCAACACCTCTGACTCACTCAGGCCCTCCGTGAGCGTGCGCGAGCTCACTGCAGCTTTACTTCCCTTCTCCTATCTCCTCTTTCTATTCCCTCTCTCCCGTCCCCCAGAGAAGGGTAGCCAACCAGACGCATTTCTCGTTAACATCCCTGCCTTCTCTCTTTATTTCGTCCTTCCTTGATGGTGTTGGGTTCCTAAGCACGAGGTCGCAGGACCGAATCCCGACCACGGCAGCCGCATTTCTATGGGGGCGAAATGCGAAAACACCCGTGTACTTAGATTTAGGTGCACGTTAAAAAACCCCAGGTGGTCCCAAATTTGCGGAGTAACCCACTACGGCGTGCCTCATAATCAGATCGCGGTTTCGGCACGCAAAGCCCCGTCATTTCTTTCCTTTTTTTTTCTATACGTATATTGCCTTACATGCTCTGTGGTTGAGGTAAATGTAAGAACAAATATTTCGTGCAATATTCCGATAAGCTCAGCAAATCTCGATCGCTATCTGTCTGCGACACAAAACCTCGTACATATAATCTTTAAGCAGGAAACGCTTAGGTTGTACAGGGCGAGTGAACCAGGCTTCGGCAATAAGGCTCTCACGTTCCCATTCCGTGAGTGGTAAGCGCATAACTTTTGCGAACAATCTTCATGCAGCAAAGCCAAGCGAAATGATGCATTTTATCTACTGGATGACAGCGCAAGTGAACTCGGGACACTGCGACTCTGAAAGCGTTGTGCTCAGATCATAAGCAACCTGAGCTCACTAATGCTCTTTCGGTTTATTTTATTGCAAGTATAATTGTTAGAAGGCAAATATTAGAAAACTTGCCAGGAGGGGCACAGAAACCGCCAATCAGCGCCAGGCAGCGTTAATAATTTTTGTGTTTTTTATGTTACCTTAATCAACTAGAGGACCATGTCAACTTATCGCTATATAGCTAGCGCCTCAAGCTCTCGTTGAAGTCTCGATAAACTGAAGTGGACATGGACACCCTTTCTTCGTCTCCGCCATCATGCTGCTCGTCACGTTGTCTTGCGAAAAAAAGCACAGCAAGAGGCCTCCGAATAGCAGCCTGACAACAATAAGGTTTGTACTCCTCTCCCCCCCTCCACCTTCCCCAAGCGCTGGCTGTCTAAACAATAGAAACGAAGACGGTTGTGTGCATTTCGCCGTAAGTAAGCTACCTATGGCGCTTGTACGCATAATTAGCAGCATGTGTGAGGAGAAATTTATGGCACGTGTATAATGAACATATCGCGCTTGCCACTGAGGGACGCGGGCCTATTTTTTTTTACGCCCCGAAACGCTGCTACTGCGCGTAACGCCTGCAGTTCATCGCGTGGAGACGCACGCAGCTGTGCCCTTCCGCTTCCCGCCCAGTCGTCGCGCGGGGAAGCCCGACGACGGCGAAATCGAGGAGTGACCTTTCCAACGAAGTCAGAACCAACCACTGAACTTATGCACAGTCGGCGTTTCTCAGACGCAGCTGCCGCGAGACGCGGTTTTACAGCTGCGCTTTGCGCCGTGCTCTACAAGAGCGCGCGCTCGCGGTGAGCGCGATCTGTCACCGTGAGAGAGGACAAAAGTCAGGAGGGCACCAAGCCCAGCCAAGCGCCGCCGGCGGAGTGCAACTCTCCCCTGCTCTGATTCGAACGAGTTGAGTTTCAGCCGCACCCTTATCGAAAACGCCCATGATATTCAACATATAATAATCGCATGGGAACATATGATGATCCCTCGTAAAAACCCGTATGTTCCCGTATATATCGTACGAGATCAAAAAAAAAAGAGAGAAAGAAATATCATATTCCCCATACACACTACGTTCAATAAGTAAACGAATTGGGAAGTAGCCGTATATTCCCATATAAAATGTAGGACATATTCATATATTTATTATGTTTTTATTTTCCGGTGACCGTTTCTCACCGGCTAACAAATGTTACGAAATTAACGCTTATCGCAAGCCGCGTATTCGTATATCTGAACTCCCTCAAACGTTTCATTGCAGCTGCGATTGCCGTCAGAACTCTATCAACAACGCTGTGCCGCATACGACTGGTTGTAGATTTCACAAACTACTGCGCCTTTTTCATTGGAATGGCTGACTCCACTACATATGAGCACTGTTACTGAACCATCAAGCGCCTCCTTTGTCACAGAACGTCGTCTACAGCAGCTGAGTTAACCGTAGTTCGAGAAGCAGCAATTCGCTGCATACTGCAACAAAGCCTCGAGAAATGGACAGTGTTCTGTGATTCAAAATCAGCACTGCAGCTCATCAGCAATTATATTAATCACAGAACCGCACATTGTCCTCTGCTTTATATCATTTCTGTGCTTGCTGAGGCGTCTCAATGCGGGCGTACTATCGTGCTGCAGTGGATTCCTAGCCATTGTGGAATAGCTCGAAATTAACAGGCTGACGCAGAAGCAAAAAAGGCACACGCTGACAGGAAGGTTATAAAACTTCATTTTCCCCGGTATGACATCAACGCTTTGCTCCGTAACTCCGTCAAAACCTCTATGGCGCGACAATGGGACAACCCCAAACATCAGCAAGAGCGGCTCCATATACTTGACGCTGGTTTGCGGTTCCTGCTTCCACTTCGATTGCGAAGAGGCCAGCAAACACTCATACATCGCCTACGACTCGGTGTGGCGTACGCTCACCGATACCTTCACAAGATTGGACAAGAACGGGACCCTGACTGTAGCGTCTGTCACACTCCCGAATAGCTCACGTACTTTGCATGTGCCCTCAATATGCGGCCGAGCGAAGAACACTTAAGTCTAGTATTGATCGCTTCACTCCCGCCTCTTTTCGGAAGAAAAAATCTTAGGCGCGCGTGGAGAAGAGTTGACCCTGCACAACGTGCCATAATGTCACTCTTGAAATTTTTACGTGAGACTGGTTTAGACAATCGCCTCTAGAACCTGTGAGACGTGCAGACCGTGCGAAATGTGTTTGTGCGATAACTTTTTGTGTGTACAAGATTACTCTTGCGTGTATTGTGCCTAAAGCGCGCATCCGCGTATTGAACAACGTGTATATAGTAGCTCATTGTACCATAACATAATCACCTGCCTCATACCTCTCCCTGTTTTTCCCACTTCCCCTTACCCCAGTGAGCAGTAGCAGGCTAGAGACACGCTCTTTAAGTAGACCTCTCCTCCTTCCTCTCCACAGAAGGTACACACATTACATGCCAACAAGAGTTTTTTAAATATATTTGTCTTGGTTTAAGGTTAACGGATTCACAAACCAGCAACTTAAAAAAAACGCTACAGCCAGAGACTGTCAAAACTGGTACTGTAAACTTCACAGTTAACTCAACAGTTAATGTACGCAAGAATAAAACTTCCATGACAACAGTTGTCTAAAAAAAACATTTCTCAATTAGTCTATCATGCACTTTGATTCCTCGTGCAAATAGTGCGCGCCTCTCCCAGTAGTCCAGTTCGTAATGTGTAAATAAATTTGCTATCCGTCGTGCTATTCGAATTGATCAATTGTCTGGATTCTGAGCTTTTGTTTAAGCATGTGGATAAAAAAAACAGGAAAGAGAAAGGAAAAAAAGCTACAATAGGCGGTGTTTGTGTACTCTGTGGTGAGAATTAAAACTAAGCATAAGAAACGTAAAGAAACAATGTACAAGCGGCTAACCTTCTTGTTTGCAACACCCGATCCCGCACACCCGATGGTAAACGGGGCAGTGTTGTATTGCTTGCACCGACGTGCAACATTGATTCTGTTACCCGACACTGCGACCTGCACAAAGCGTGCTGCGGAACAGGCTGTCGCTCTGAACACGAAAGCAACCAACTATAACCGAACACGAAAAAAAAAGGTCTTCTCCGCTGTTTCTGAGCGACTAAGCTTTCCATTTGAAAAGAGCAAAGCGCCTTGATAGAAAACAGTCAAGATGGAGTATATAGAACGACGTTCTATACCCCGCATCCGTTGCTCTCTCTCTCCCTCTCTCTCTGTTTATTTTCTTCTTTCTTTCTATCGCAAGCGTAGTGTTTTGACTTTGTGCCCGTCTGCGTGATCGGACTTTTCGCTTCCTTAAAAATTTAACCCTATCTTTCTTCCTTTCTTTCGTTTCTGCGCTTATAAGTCAGCTTCTTGTACCCAGGGGTCGCTGATTGCCAGCATACTGCCACTCCTGTGCCTCCGTTTCCGTTTTTTTTCATTTTTTGTTTTCATTTCCCCTTCTGTTTGTCGCTGCGGCGGCGTCGGCCGCCCCCTCTACCGGCGGCGAGATCATTTCTGAGCCGTGTCTCGCGGTCGCAGCGCGCGGCGGATTCCGGTACGCCCCGGTTGACAAAAGCTTGAGAGGATTCAATAATTGGTTTTTCAGGCCCGATCCGCTTTCGTAGTGATCCTTCTCTGTCCTTCCAACTTAATTTTTTTCCCCATTCTTTTTCTCATCAAGTTGCCTTCTGGGGATTAAGTGCCAGATTGTCTTCCATTCTTCTTTTTTTCTTCACTTTTTTTGTCCCAGTCTCAATTCCGCTGTCCTCTTAAACATTATTTTTTCCTTTATTTTTCTGCGCCAACCGCAGGCTTCGTTTATATCGTTTCGGAGATCGACTTCTCCTGTCCAAGAACTTGTCGCCGCGTCACAAGACTGGCGAGCGCCCCGGTCGAAGTAATATAGATCGTAAACGTGTTTTCCTCTAGGCGCGCGCACTACAAAGTTAAAAGGAGTTTCCAATAGTTCACGCCCACGACACCGTACGAGGCAATCACTCGAACCACTCAGACACCCTGATTGAAAGCTTAATGACTATCTTTGACGCCACTCTCTGTATCTATTAGTTCGGAATAGCGGGAAGTATAGGCGGTGCAGGTGCAGCTCTGAACCAGTTCTTTCGAACACTGTCTATAGCGCGTACCGATGTCGGGTGTCCTTTCCGCAAAGATAACTGGACGGTTCTAGGTGACCACCCCCAAAACCTAGGCACCGAATCACAAAGCAATTTGCGCTGCAGAATAAAAAAGAACGAGAAAAGAAACGTTCTGCGAACAGGCCGCGCGATCAATGAGCACTGTGATATACAGCGAGATCATTACCAAGGCGCCCTGTTAAATTGCAAACGGGTCTCGTGAACGAAAAGAGCTTATGCGGCCCGGCCCTTCTTTGAGCTCCATTTTCAAAAAGATGCTTCCTTCTTGAACCATGCACGGGGGATTTATCGATAGACGTCCTGAGAGCTTGTACCACGTACAACGTTCGCGGTCCACACACACGACACGTTGCCCCGTTTATCCTTTAGTCCTGTAGTGTCGCGGTGACTTCTTATCATGTCTGTAGTACACTGTGAGATCAATATTCTCGGGTTTTGTCGGGGCTTCGCGGTTTGCGAGCGGGATTATGCGTTCTAGATAAGGTAGACGCAGGATCGTGCGGCTCGTCATTCACGAGCGCAGCTGTCTTAAGACGGCATAAAATTTCGTTAAATGACATTTCACTACCATTCGTGATGACTTTCTTTTCTTTTTTGATCTCTTATAAGGCAAGAAAGCGCGAATTTCACATGAATCACATACAAAAAGTTAATTTGCGGCAATTGAATGTCACAGACGGTGAAGAAGTGTTATGCCACAGACCGAAGTTATGATATCTAAAGTTTCAAATCACAGTAAACGCCTTGAAGACTTTAATTATATTATTCAGCTGCCATTACAGTCCTCCGTGTCTCCTTTCCCATCTTCTCCTCCTTCTTTGTCGTCTTAGTTACCTCTTCATACCGAATCACCACATGACACTCAAATTATTACATCGATACGCATGGTACAGTTCGTCATTAACTAAGCGAGCAGAACAGCGGAGAAAACGAGTACAATGAGAAGCGATTTGTTTGGTGTGTTCCGAGATCAAGAGAGCTCTAGACAAGCTTTCTATTGAATCGATTTTATGCGCACCTCCTTTGCAACGTGGTGGTAACTGGTGTCACCGAAATAATTATTTTAACTTTTCTACTACGTTTATTTTCGACCCATAGGATCCGCGATTCATGTGAATGTACGCCTGTGGTTGAAAGCATGTTCCACATCCGTCAACACAGCCTTGAGTGGCCGTTGTCCGGCCTTCATAGGGCAGTATTCAGTACATACTAATAAATAGGAAAAAAAGAAAGAAAAATTGATGGGGCACAGCCGACGCTGCAGTGAAATGGTGAATACCAGGTGGTGTCCTTTTCTTTTTTCTTTTTCTTAGCAGCACCAAATCTTTAAAATTGCCTGTGGCAGATCCCACAATTATAACCCTTGATCTAAATTCCTCGATGAGGTGGGCATTACTGCTACGAGAAATCAGAATGCTTCATCAGCCTTACTGCACTGACTTTCTTAAGTAATTATCTTACAGCACATATTGCAGTTTACGAATTGTAACCGGTGAGCTCGGAAAGCATACTGACTCAGAACGAAATCTCAGGATGACGCTTTCGAGACAGTTATTTTCAATATGTGTGAAAATGTGTTTAAAAGTGTGTTCCAGTTACTCTAGGGCTTCAATGAACAAAACAATGTTTTCTTTAAAAATGTCGCAGTTTCACCCAAAAGCCGAAGCATCGATTGCGATAGCAAATTAGTGGACAGCTATATGAAGCAAGAATAGTAGTTTTATCGACCGTATCAACATGTAAGTATAGGCATACTAACTAAATTAACAAGCATGGTGTCACGGGCGCACAAGCAAACATGAATACATCTAACTCGATGACCGCGGAAACTCGCTGTCAAACGCTGGCGTGAGGAAACGCGAACGAAGTGACATTCGTGTTGTCTATCGCTTCAACGCAGGGTGAGCGCCTAGAACACGCAACATACACAATGCTACGAGCCACCGACGCACCTTTCGACTCTGCCCGCAAAGCAGATCGGTCTCAGGATAGGGCGGCGCGACTGCGCGCCGCCTCCACATGCGCAGTTGCAGCCGTAGTAGAACACCGGCCCCTTTCCTCTCTCCCCCCTTCCCCTCCCCCCGGTACTTCGCAGCGTTGGGTGCCTCTCGCGCGACGGAAGACGGCGTGCTTCCTCCCCGCTTTCGTCTCTTTCGCGCGGGCAAGAATGAGCCGCGATTGTCGGCTCCCCTCGCAAGTCTTCACTCGCCCATATAGCGTAGGGCGCGCGGCGACGGTGTGATCGCCCTTGGACTTCGTACGGAAACTAGCGGCGACGGCGACGCCGACGGTGGAATTGCGCTGGGAGTGTCCATATAATTGCTATCGCCATAAAAATTTAATGATGGAATTGTAATAATTATTCAATTAGGCATTTTTATTTCACGTATAACTAATGGCCGTCTTGTCGGGTAATTTAGTTCAAGTGTTAGAATTGTGCTGTCTGTCACAGGTGAGTTTGAAAAATATGACGCAGCTAAAAAAAAAGAGAACATCCGATATATCATCACACGTACAAAAACTTAACTTGGCCCGCGCTGGCAGCAACTTGTTCTTCCTTCCACTTTCGATCTTATTTCTTTACTATGTTTATATTTCAATAAATGGAACAGTCAATTTCTTCTGGGTCTTTCCTGTTTATATCATCTCTTGACGTTATTTAGTCGAATCGCAAAGTATTATGGCCATAAAGATGTACTATCCTTCCACCCGTGCGTGTTTACTACATTTACGCCGCCACTCCACCAGTCTCTTACTATCCGCTACCCTAGTATTATTTACGTTTCTCTTGCTATTCTTGAAAGTCGAGGACGTGAGCAGGTCAAGTATACGTCCTCATGGATGGGCGCACCCAAGCTGCACGACAAACGCTCTGCGTAATTTCTACGCGATTTCCGCATACCGCGCACGAATGTAGTGTTCATCAAAACTAAAAGTATAGCGCCACCTCGTATGAATGCATGCAACGGAAAATCAAATATCGTTTCATGATTACGCATGCAGCATTGGAGGCATGCAGGTTTGTTTCCTTGCGTTGGTGATTTTCATGCCGCGTTTTTCCCCAATGCCGCGTTTTCCCCCAACCATGCTGTCCGCCACAAGCACGTGGGCCACGCGATGACCCGCACCCAGCTCCTTTCATCTTCCGTTTCACCGAGCGCCGTGGGAAAACAACGCAAGCTTGACTGCGCAATCTGGAATGAGAAGGAAGTTTACTGAGATGCAACAACGTTACCTTGAAAGTTTAAAAGGAACACACGGTACAGGTCTTGAATCACAAAGAAGCTTACGCCTGCTTCCACATCCTTCACCTTTAGTTCTTCATTTATTCTGGCCGAAATATTATTCTAATCATGCATATTTTTGCGCTGACACGCGTACACTTTAATGCGTTTTTGCCGCTGCCCTTTATCACAGGGCTATCACTGTTATCCAGTTATTGATCGGCGAAAGACGCGCCTAATGTGACCAAATTTATCGAACATTCTTGCCGATTCTATAGCGAAAGTGCCTTGTCTGAATCAAATTGCACGCGCACGCGACGCGAATACTATTGTAACCTTCTCAAATTTACACAAGGACCGGTGATCACACTAGAATGTGCAATGGTACATTTATGATGTATAAAGAGCCGACTGATTTCACCTGCGTAATTATATTCGACCACCGACGACTGTGCTCGTCGCTATGACAGTGATTTGAGTGTTCCTTATCATTCCGGAGAAAAGATCGCCCAATAAAGAGTCCACTTCCTAACTCGCACCCATGGTGGTGTTTAATTCGTAACCATTATCGTTAATACAACGTGACAGTATTAAACTACCCCTTGACTCAGAAGAATTTCTCTTTTATTCGCAAGAAAAATGAATGAAACGAAACGCGTCTTGGCAGGAATAACAGTGGCAAGTATTCGCAAAGCGGCGAACGGGAGAAGCAGTGTGCGTCGGAGTCATTAGTCAAACAGGGAGGCGCCGCGCGATCTGCACAGTGATGGATGAGCGTCCAACACCCGTCAAATGGGGTGTCCGGCTGTGTCGTGTGGAGTTCTATGGCGGAAGCAGAGCACCGACCGAGTGGGTCGTCGAGTTCTTATGCGCGAGTCGAACAATGACAGATATGGTCGGTGACACAATGAGAGCAGCTGTCTCGCCCGCGGCACCACTTATCCGACCTCGCAACGACACCTTTACACACTCCTCTCCACACCACCTCGGGGATAAGAAAGGGTGCTTTAATCTATCCCAGGTGACTTCTCATTGTTATTATTATTCGTACCCGCGAATGGCGAGCTTTACTTATGTACTAGAATTTACGCGATATGAATTGCATTATTATTATTATTCGGTTTGAGCACACACTATACATAGATATACTATATTAGGGACATAGAAGGATTAAGAGAAGAAGAAGGTGGGCAACTGACACCTAGATGGGCACAACGCCAGCGTATGCACTTTAGGAGGGAGCGGATATGAACAATAATAAAAAGAAGGGAAGTAAAGAGAAAAGAAAGAACTAAGTGACAGGTCATAAAGAGTTTAGTAAATTGACGACGAAATTAATCAATTTTGAGCACGAAACACTGATATTCTTGAAATGACCCACGGTGCTAGAGGAACAATGGATTTCGCTAGAGCCAACGTTTCAGCGCGGTGACTTGTTCTCGTCAGATGCTCTGATGAACAGAAGTAGCCTTGTCGAAACGCTGGCACTTCAGCGACAACTATTGTTGCACTACTACTGCGTGTCATTTCAAGCCTCAAGCTTCCTGTAAACGTCTGTCTTGTTTGAATTTCAACTGTTTTAAACAAAAGCATTGTGCGGTAACGCAACTGAAGCACGTGATCAAGTGTGTTCGAACTATTTATGTCGCTGGAGCCAATGTAGGCTACAGCGTGAGACATTCCTCGTTCGACTGCTGTTGATCACTTCCAAGTCCCCATCTCCCTACGAGGTCGAGTGTGGTTTCAAATGAGGTACGCGTACACATTATATATGACTGGCTATCGTTGCCTGACAGAAAGAGAAACCCAATTAAGGCCACACTACACTTGCAGCGCGACTCGAGCACGAGGCTGCGAGGCATTCTCGAAGTACAGGGATTGTTGGGATCGTTCACTTGGCACTACGCACGATAAGAAGAATTCAAATTGAAATGGAACGTTGCAAAATACGGGTCCGAGAGGATTATGCAGGATGCTCCGAGTTTCTCACTCGTCCCAGTTTGCTTGACGGCAGTCAGTGAACAATGATAGCGCGGAACGCGCGAAAGCAGCCGAATACAAGATGTCGAAATAAAGCCACGCATGTCAACACGAGCTCAACCCACCGCCGCTTCCTCGCTTCAAAATTGGGCGTTGTTACGCGCCGCCAGCGCCGCTCATTGTTTTCAACGCAGCATCGCGATACCGTGACTTGTGCCGCTATCTACACAAGCACGCACTCGGCGCAGGCCGCTTGCCACAGCATTTTGGGGAGCGTCATGGGCGTTGCTCCTTTTTTGGGACATTGTATTCGCCGTCGAATGCGAGCAGTGCAGACGTGGCGTATTCTCAAGCCAACCCTTTCCTTTCTTTCAAATATGTGGATATCGTTTTTCCCATAACTCATCTTGCACCAGGTAATTATTATATTAAATAAATTCGAGGGTTTTACGTGTCAGAACCACGATCTCATTATGAGGCACGCCGTTGTGGGGGACTCCGGAATAATTCTTGACCACCTGAGGCTCTTTAACGTGCACCTATATGTATAACTACACGGGTGTCTTTGCATTTAGCCCCCATCGAAATGCGACCGCCGTGGTCAAGATTCTGATCCCGCGACCTCGGTTAGCAGAGCAATGCCAAAGCCACTACGCCACCACGGCGGCTGCTTGCGTAGGTAATGGGACGATGAAGAAACGAAAAAAGGCACCGAAAGTTTGAGCAGGGGACTACCTTTTCGGTCACCCACGAGATATCATCCAAGTGATAGTAACCCAAGAGTGAATATAGAAATTCCAATGAAACTGGAGGCGTGTTAAGGGTCGAATTTATTTCTTGACGCCATCTGAGGGTGTCGCCAGAACTCTCGGAGGTCCCGAGCTTTGTCAGACTCGGGTAGTTTTGCATAGCACCCCTGGCTGCAAACTGAACGGCCCCTGCGTAACGGACCCAAAGTTCCCGACCCTATGAGCTGTATTCAGGCAAGACGAGTCGGTCAATCAGAGCGCAGATCAGAGGGACGGCTGTGAGTCGCAACGAACAGTGCCGCTAAGCAGTTCCACTGCGGCGCCCTTGCGGGCGACGTGATTCGGTGGCACTGAGACACGCCATGCTCGTTTTCAGATTGAATCAGCGACGCGCGCCTTCCTGTGAATCCAGCTATATCATACCAACTGCGAACACACAAGTGTCCGGCATGGTGACCCAGTGCCTACAGTGTTGTCTTGCTGATTCGAATACCGATCGGAATGCCCTAACCCTTCGGGTGTTCCTCCTATACCCAACCCTACTCTTTCCTCTTGGGAGTCTGCGCTGCTCAGCACAAGCCGGCAGGAACAGCAACGGCTGATCTAGCGGGCTCGCGAAGTCGCGCATGGCAATGGAGCCCTGGACTGAAGGCCCCGCTCACCGAGAAAATTGCCTACTTGTTTTGCCAAATAAATGTTTAATCTCTCTCTCTCTCTCTCTCTCTCTCTCTCTAGCAGCTGTATTCCAGTGAGAGCGAAATGAAAAAAAAAAGAAAGCTTCCATACATTTTGCTTTTGGGGCTCATGTTAAAGAACCACAAGTAACATAAGTTATAATCTGGAGCCCAACACTCTCTCAAGGGCCGTCACTTGCGTTGGTAATTTGATATTAACGCAGAAAGAAAGGCAATGCCAGCTATGGCTCCGCGCATGCGCACTACACTGCCGACACATGCCTGCGGCAGAAAGGCCATTCCACATCCGCTGCCAAGGTTTGTGAGTGGTAGCGCTGGCTTACTCTCCCGGGGTTCTGGTAGGAAACATAAATAACCAAGAAAGTGGATGGGAAAACGGCGCCGCGGTAGCTCAATTCGTAGGGCATCGCACCCGAAATGCGAAGGTTGTGGGATCGTTCCCTACGTGTCGCAAGTAGTTTTTTCGTCCACTATCACTTCCATTTATATATCATTTCTTTAATTTATTTAACAAGTACAAGTAATTTCCCCTGCGCCCGCTAACGTGTGATCTGTTCATACATGGATTCTGTCCGATGCACCTTTAGGGATTTTGCTCGTCCTTTGTCCTCTTTGAAACTTGAAGCAAATCGAAGCCTTCTTTTAAATTTTTATTTTTATTGATTTTTTTCTTCCTAACCAAGCGCATATCGCGCTAAAGGTATTTAGTATCCGTTCTCATTATAAGCGACGAAAGCGAAGAAATATGAACCCAGCGCAAATGACCTTAAATGTGGCTAATTTTTGTTAAAAAGAAAAAATGCAGCGTCTTATAGTAAGGATGAAGTAACCTTAATTTCTCACAGTTGTACTTTCTTTTAGTGTGCAGCGAAGTTAGTTTTATACTTCGAAGTCTCTGAATTAGAGGTTTCTCTTTTGCGTTATTTGGTAACCGTTAAGGTCGCCAATCACGACTCGAAAGCGTAACAAGTTGAAGTTTTAGGTTTTAATTTAGCGAATTTTCAGTAACGATGAAAATGAAGGCTGGTCGTCACATGATGCCAATGATAAAAAATTTGCCAGAAACATCGAATAATGAATAATGTTATGTTGTAACCTCCCATTCCTAATTATAGAGTGCTCGCGAAATCGCCGTACAAGCGCAATCAGAAGGACGAAGTACACAAAATGACAAAAATAAAAGCGCAATTTTGAGTGCCATAGGTTAAAGAATTTGTACGTCAATTTCTTGAGACGGATTACGAGGGAAAATGAAATCCAGGGAAATATCGTAACAAAATTTTAGTTTACCGCCCTTGGAGCTTCTGAAGTTTATTTGCGGCAGTCTCACATCTTCTTAATCTGATTATCACAGTGGCACAGTTCACTGTTTCTTGCGTGATTTCATTGTCTCTGCCGCATAAATTGTTTTCTAAGTAATGACGCTGACGCAAACCACGCAAGAGTGTTCCTTTCTTTTTTTTTAGCTCACACCGCTACCTAAAAATGATGACGGAAGAAAATACATCGATGCGAAAAAATGTTCGATTGGTTGCTTCCGTCCGTACCTTTTTTTATATATATAATTGTGATGCGGCCGTGATTGTTTTTTGATCGTCACTCCACTTATCACAAAAAGACCACGAAGAATCCTCAGTTTTGCACAAATCTGGACAAGGGGGAAATCTGGCGTTGCAGTCGTTCGGTCACCACAGAAATCGCGGATAGTATTAATTTATTCATTTGTTCGTATACCTGCAGTCGCCCACAGATCAGTATAGCAGGTGGGGTTAAGGTATTCTATATGAGAGGAAGCGGGCATAAGGTAAAAACGAAATTTGCAATAACAAAGAATACAAGAAGTACAGAACAACTCCATACCAAAATGCAAGAAATGCAGTACTAAATGTGACATAAAAAAGCGATAAACTGTACGAGGAGAGCATCAGCTGAACTTGTATCGGATATAAGCGGGTGAGTCACTGTGAAAGCACGTTGCAGCTTTATTAAATGTCATTTGTGGCGCAACTGTGTTGCGTGCTTGGACTCACGAGGAGCAGGCAAGTGGTTTGTACCTGTGCACGTACGTCGTTTCATTGCGTAATATTTCGTGATTAAAAATACTACCACACGTGTCACTAAACCTGAACGGCGTTCGGTAAGCAATCCTCACCGCTATTTTCTTTTTTGGGAGCTATACAATTGCTCTCGTTAGTGACGCCCTGAATTCCTTTGAATATGAGAAAAATTTCAAGCTTTGCAAAGATTTTACTACACTGCGGACACAAAAGTGATCTACATGAGCATGCTCAATGCACCTCTATTTACTGATTTTAACAACTGAAGTTCACCGAGAGATTCAGTACTCGCTCTATTACTTAAGGTCTAAATTACTGATTATATCCATACCACGATTTTTCTGGCAGAAAGCTTCAGATAGGTTAGTTAAGGGTCCACGAGGTCATTCGAAGCCTGAAGTAGGAAGCTTAGGCAAATCCATGTGCTGCCCATAGTTCACTTGTGGGATGAAGCACCTCCGACGAAATCCGCACAGGCTACTAGTGAAAAAATTCCCAATGTGGTTTTTAAGGTCATAAGACGGCAGATGCATCGAAACACACTCTGCGATTAAAATTTGATGAAACCGGATAAAGTGCTCCCCCTCCTCCCCCCCCCTCCTCATGAACAAGCTCTCTATATATTAACACCGCTGGCAATATGACCGCGCTCATGTTGCTTTTGTTTCCAGTTTCTTCCTTTGCAGATAGTCGCCGCCACCAGAGACCCCTATGTGACGTCACTCTACCAATCGCTTACATCTACACTAGAAGAAAAATTGGCACCATCTGGAGCTGATGTTGTCCTTAAGCGACATTCGTCATCTATTTTGCGCGCATTTATTATCGTGCATTTGTATGCGTGCATTTTATGCGCGTATGAGCCTGACGTAGCGTTCCTGACAAGAACTTAGCGAGCGCAAAGTAAAAGAAAGGAAATGCAAGCAAGATGATTATTGCTCGGCGACGAGATAAGCTCTAAAGGGTGTATAGAAATTTTAGAGTACAACACGCCAAAAGTAACGAGGCCGCCTTGGACAAAATAGGTTCACCTATCGAAACGTCGGCCAGCCTGTCTGTGGCACTTTATTGCGGTTCATCTAACTCTAGCGTATTAGTATATGAACATGTATGGAGCAAGAATATGCAGCCGACGTAAATACTAAATACTTTCCGCCTCACTGCCAGTTATGAAAAGGAGGGCGTAATTCCCCACCACGTTTTATCGATAGCCGATCTATTCACTATTGTCGCGTGCAAATATAGGGGCACGTGCGAGATGACAGCACAAGGGACTCGAAACTAAGTGGGGAATTCATGCGCACCTGAAACGGCTGCGAATCGAAGGCGGCTGCTGTGCATGACCGGGCGTTATTTACTGTGCCGGCGACGAGACAGGGTTCGAGTATCTTTGGTGAGCAGACTGCCTGATTCCTTCGGACAGGTTGCAGATAAAGCAAGACATGGCGGTGACTCGCTGAATGCGTTAGCGATGATGGCCTGATGACGTTGCTATCATGCTTAAGAGAGAGGGTATGTACAACTTAGCTTATTATTATTATTGAAGTTATTATTATTATTATTATTATTATTATTATTATTATTATTATTATTATTATTATTATTATTATTATTATTATTATTATTATTATTATTATTATTATTATTACCTGGTGCCGGTTGTAACGCTATTAGAACTCGCAGCGGTGGCTCAGCAGCTATTGCCTTTTGCCGCTACGAATAAAGTCGTGGGTTCGATAAATCTAGCCGCCGCCTCCACATTATGACGAGTGCGGAAGAAGAAAGCGCTCGTGCACCGTGGCGCCACGCCTACATCAAGCTCTTATTAGAAAACCCTCTGTCTCTCTCTATTTTCTCTTCTCTCTCCTACTGCGCGTAAGCTGCTTTCAGAAGCGAAACGCCGCCGGTAATAAATTATTAGGTTTCTTCGCCTACTTTACTGGGTTTCGCGTGGTCGTCTGGAAACTGCTGGGTTGGAAAGAGAAGTTCAATAGAATTAACGGAACATCTCGGAATCGACAAAGCTCAGCGATTCGCGACAGTGAAGTGACGAGAGACACGAAAATAAAGAGTTCTCAAAAGCAACTAACAGAAATACACTTAGAAGTACAGTCCATATTGCACGCAAACAGTTTGTAGGACGGTCCAGAAGTAAAATGCCCGTCGGTCGCAAACAGTAGATTCAAAGACAGTCAACAAGGAAACTGGTCACCGACACAAAAATATAGTCGCTGTCTCGGCGGATATATTTGCGGACATTCATAGGTAAAGACATATGGGCTGGTTCATATGTAGGTTAGGGAGGTCTAGGATTCACCTTAACTTGAAGAGAGAAAACGTAAAACTGGCCCAGAAGAAACAGGCAAACTTAGACGCAGTAAGGATAAAAGCAAACCAATTCAGGATGGTACTTGCAAACAAATACGAGGCCTTAGAACAGCGAGATGAAGATCACATAGAAGTAATGAATGAAACAGTAACTAGGCCGGCTTCACAAGCAATCAATACGTAAGCTCTCCCAAGTAACGAAGGACCTAATAAAGAAACGACAAAGGATGAAAGTATCTAACTCAAGAGATCATACAGAATTCGCGGAACAGTCAGAAATGATCAACAAGGAAAAAATAACAGATATTCAAACTTATACCTTAAGAAATACTCAGGAAGCAGTAAAAAATTGATCAAGCATGAAATCAGTGAGAAGAAAACTTGGCCTAGGACAAGCGAATGTATATGCACTGAAAGGTACGCAGAGTAATATCATCAACAATTTCGAAGACATAGTAAAAGCAGTGGAAAAATTCTATAGTGACCTGTACAGTACCCAGAGCAGCTACGATATGTGTATTCGAAGTAGTAATGAACAAGTTATATCTCCATATATAACTATCTATGAAGTTAAAAGGGTCTTGCAAGACATCAAACGAGGAAGAGCGGCAGGAGAAGATGGAATAACAATCGATTTAATCACAGATGGAAGAGACGTAATGCTTAGAAAACTGTCGGCTGTTTATACGAAGTGTCTACCGACTGCAAGGGTCCCAGAAAACTGGAAGAATGCAAACATTATAGTAATCCACAAAAATGGGGACGTTAAATGATGGTACAATTATAGGCGCATTAGCTTACTTCCAGTACTGTGTATTGTGCAGTATTGTGTAGTGTATTGTATTGCGTAGCTTTTAATCTGCGTCTTCTTACGTAACAATATTCACCAAGATAATTTCCAATAGAATAAGGGCAACCCTAGAATTGAGTCAACCAAGAGAACAGACTGGCTTCACGAAGAAATACGCTACAATGGATCACATCCATGTCATCAATCAGGTAATCAAGTCATCCGCAGAGTACAATCAGCCTCTATATATAGCTTTCATAGATTAGGAAAAGGCATTTGATTCAGTACAGATACCAGCAGTTATAGAGGCATTAAGTGATCGAGGCGTAGAGAAGGTTTGCGAAAATATCTTGGAAATTATCCACAGAGATTTCACAGCTACTTTAGTTCTCCACAAGAAAAGTAGAAAGATGCCTGGAAAGAAAGGGGTCAGTCAAGGAGGCACAGTCTTTTCAATGCTATTCGGTGCATGCTTGGAAGAAGTATTCAAGCTATTAAACTGGGGAAGGCTTAGCAGCAAGGATCACCGGCAAATCTCCCGGCAACCTTCGGTTTGCAGTTGTCCTGTTCAGTAACGCTGGGGACGAGTTACAACAAATGACCGAGAACTTAACAGAGAGAGTGTAAAAGTGTGGTTGAAGAGTAATATGCAGATGACAAAGACAATGATCAATAGCCGGGCAAGGGAACAACAATTCAGGATCGCTGAAAGTTATATCGAACTACCAGCGAAGTGACCTATACAGTCTTTGTATGCTAACAAAGTATGCATGTGTATTTATATGCACTATTAACTTCTCACATAATACCTTTACATATAAATGTCGGCTCATATGAAACGTTAAAGCGCACCGATTTCTTGAATGAATGGCAAACTACATTTAACGAATTCTTCGATTTACTTGTGTCTTCGATTTAATCGCTTGGCATTTGCCACTGGGTTCTTCTTGGCCATTTGTCCACGATAAGCGCGTCCCACTACGTACGATTTCTAGACAAAACAAGAAGAAATTACCGTTAATCCTATTACTCGAATTCTATATTCAGTTTACTTTGATTTAGTCATTCGGTGTGTGCTACTTGAGCTGCGCACTATTATTTGTTGCATCGAATGAAAGTAAACAAAATTGTATGCGTCGCTGATGGAATCGAATCCTGGGGTATTACGTGCCCAAAACCACGATTTGATTATGAGGAACGCCACAGTGGGGGACTGCGAATTAATTTTGACCACCAGGATATCTTTAATGTGGCCCCAATGCGCGGGACACGGGCGTTTTTGTCATCGAAATGCGGCAGCCGCGGCCGGGATTTGATTCCGCGACCTCGTGCTCAGCAGCGCAGCACCATAGCCGCAAAGCCAACGCGGCGGGTGCGTCCCCTTCAGTTGTAAAGCATTTAATTAAATGGTCTTCAAAAGCTCCGCTCGGCATAGATTACAACATGTGAGATGGATCCGCAATTTTTTTTACCAGCCACGGTGGCTTAGCGGCTATGGTGTTGCTCTGCTAAGCTAGAGGTCGCGGGATCAAATCCCGGCCGCGGCGGCCGCATTTCGATGGAAGCAAAATGCATAAACGCCCGGGCCCCGCGCATATTGGGGGCACGTCAAAGATCCGCTGGGGGCAAAAATTAATCCGGAGTCCCCCACTACGGCGTGCCTTGTAATCAAATGGTGGTTTTGGCACGTAAAACCCCAGAATTCAATTCTGCAAAATCAGTGGTAAGACGACTTCACAGATCACAAATGCTTGTCAAGGACAGCGTATACCGCGTTTTCTGCAAGGAGCTATATGCGCGTCTAAAAACGTAACGCGGTTATATGATGAACTTTGTTAACGGCATGTTCGTACACGAAAGCAACACTTCTTTTTTGTACTTTTTGCGACACTGAACACGAATTCACCGCAGTTTAATGCAACAACACTTTTTGTGCTGATGTGTCTGCACAACTTAAAAGAACTGTACCTGAGATGGAGATGTCCAAGCCCTCCGCTATATGGTGTATAAGTACGTCCGGAGCGTTAAGGCCATTCAACAAGCCTTCCGAAATGCCACACGTGAGCGCAAAGCTCAAAATCAGCTCGCGTTTGGTGCAAGGTGTGAGACCGGGCTAGCTGGTATTCCATGCTGATGTGACCAGCACAAGAGTGGACACGGGACAATAGCAAGGCGACAAGGACAAGCGCTGATCAGCGCTTGCGCTTGTCGCCTTACTATTGTCCCGTGTCCACTCTTGTGCTGGTTACATCAGTCGTCTTTGGTGTCTGTACGTATCGTACAACCCAGCAGAAGAGAATTGATGTGCAAAAAAGTCAACAGATACATCACCGACGTATCGGGCGCGAAGCGTCCGATTCGGTGTCGCAAATGGAAGACGAGTTCATCACAAGGTCGTGGGTTCGGTCGCATTTTAATGGGAGCAGAAAGCTACCTGCTGCGCTGCCAGCAATACTATATGGTCGAAATTAATCCGGCGCACTTCTACAAGTGCGCTTTATAGCGTTTAACCCCGTGAGCCTATCAACGAAAGAAGGTGCAGTCATTGTGTTCATGAGTAAGCCTAAGTTTCCATCATCACTCACGCGCCTCTGTCGACGAGAAGCAAAGGCGATAAACGTAGAGCGAGCAGAAGGGCCGTGAAGAATGACGCGGCGTGATTAATGCGACGGTGGTGGCGTGCCGCACCACCGCCCGCTCCCCCCCCCCTTTCTTTTTTATGTCTGCTTCGTCACCCTTCCGTGGCTCGCAATCACGCTAGCGTTGCTCGCCGACCACGGAGTGCAATGCGTAAATTCAAACCCGAATCGGTAGCACTGTGGATCAGATTTCTTATTCCTGGTGGAGAGCACGACGTGGCATATGTGCTTATAATCTGCCTCTTCAAATTCCGTTGCTCCATTACTCGTGTCCGAAAGTGAGTTACGCCGGTATGGCATACATTTTTCGTCCTGTAGAAACACTCAGAGTAGGGGACGAGTTGGCGACTCGCGCGGGGTGGCACCGCAACTCACGTGTCCAAAGTATAATGTGCATGCGAGCGCAGCGTTCGGTCAGCAAAGACCCGGCGTGTTTCAACTAGTTCCGGACACAGTCGCTCCTGGCGAAAGTGCTCAGCGACGTTCGCTCGTGATCTCCGCGTGTTAATCTAAGGCCAGATCCGGAGTGAGGTACACTTGGGCCTAACGAAGCAGTACACAAGCCAGCGGTCCTCGTATACTTTCCTGCTACTGCACCTCCAAGGTCCGGTGGATAGGGGGCGCGCGAATCACCGCAACATTTTGCTCCGGTAAGCATTGCGCACGAACGAAGAGTGTGTTCCGGCACACTGGCTCGCGGTCACGATTTCGGTAGAATTGTGCCGGTGAGCGATGCAGGAATGAGTGGCAACGATAGCGCAGTACACCTGGAACGGCTCGCGACGATTCGTCGATCGTCTGTCGCCAGCAGACGTAACCTGTACAGGCGGTAGTAGCACACCCGGCACGTTGAGCGCGTCTGCGAAGTACAGACACTGCCGAGCTGCTCGCCAGCTAGCAAGTGGAAGGCAGGGGAGGTCCACGTCTCCCGTTAGGGTTTGAAGACAGCGAGGAAAGGCGCTGGACTCACTTTGCGGCGTGGTGAGCAGCACGGCGATCCATAGCAGGTTGGCGCAGAAGCCCAGCTGCAGCGGGGTCAGCCCTCCGTTGCCGGGGCGCATGGTCCGCGTCGTCGTGCGCCGCGAGCGGTGGGCCTGCCGGGCGAGGCCTCCTCCAGCTGCCGCCGCCGCCGAGAAGCAACAGGCGGCCGCGGCGGCGCGTGAGCGCGGCGTCAGCACAGCAGCAGCAGCCGGCGGCAGTGGCCGGCAGCGGCGACAACAGGTGCCGCCGCCGCCTCCGTCTTCTTCGCCGCAGCGGCGGGTGAGGGTGCAAGCAGCAGCGCGGGGGGCCCGGCTCCAGAGCAGGGCCCCGGGCTCGAGCCGCCGCCGCTCATCGGCCCCGCGTTGGGCGGCCTGGTCGCGTCGTCGTCGTCGTCTCAACGCTGGGCGCCGCCGCCGCCACCGCCTCCTCGCGTGGCTTCGCCGCTCGAGAGCGCCGCGACGCTGCCGCGTCCGACCACGGCTCGGCGCGCGCGTTCGCCGGGGCCCGCGGCGCGGCGCTGGACCGCGGGCGCATGCGCTCCTCCCGAGGTGCGCGCACCGGCGCGTCTCCTTGCGAAGGGGCACCTCGTGCACTGCTGGTCTTGTTTCGATACGGGGGAATCTGCGGGGCACTGGGTCGAGCCACCTCTTCAGCAGACGGCGACGACTGCGTCCAACGCGATTGCGCGACGGATATAGGCAATGACGAGAGAGTGCCGTCGTGATTGACTGTCGGCTTTGCGCGCCAAGG